>NC_090650.1:198322728-198615228 GCF_040937935.1 Hyperolius riggenbachi | reverse complement strand
GGGGGGCTGCGCGGCACGGCGAGCGGCGGCGGATCGGCGGCGAACGGAAGTTACACGCAGCTAGCAAAGTGCTAGCTGCGTGTAACAAAAAAAAATTATGCAAATCGGCCCACCAGGGCCTGAGAAATCCTCCTGCGCGATATACCCCGAGCTCGGGATTATCGCTCAGGAGGTTAATAGACATAGTTTTTGGTTGTAATAGTGTGCTTCTATCCAAATCTCCTACTTCACTAATTACTTTGTTCAGGATCCCCTCCTGGTAACCTTTTTCCAGAAATTTATATTTAATAACCTCAGCCTGTCTGTAGAAATCTTCCACCCTTGTGCAGTTATGCCTCACCCTCAATAACTGCCCCTTAGGGACTGCCTTAATCCACGCTGGGTGGTGACAGCTGCTTACAGGTATATATCCATTTCTGTCTGTTTTTTTTAAAGTGACATTTCGTAATTACTCCAGGTGTGCTTTTATTTATTTCAAGGTCCAGAAAGTGCCGGCTGCTTACCTGGTAGCAGTGTTCCGGCGAGTCCTCCAGGACGGCCCCTCCTGAGATTGTGTAAGTCCCCCCTCCCAAATCGGAAACACCTTAAGAGAATTAAAATAATTAATTGATGCAGTATAAATCCCACCTCCTCACAATCTCCCACAGTTTATGCAAAGAGAAGAATAACGAACCACACTCCCCTTATAAATAAAAGTTAAAAGTCAGGGTTGGGAACTAGGCGGCCGTCCTGGAGGACTCGCCGGAACACTGCTACCAGGTAAGCAGCCGGCACTTCCTCCCTTCGTCCTCCAGGACGGCCCCTCCTGAGATTTAGCGAGAAATTTACCCTAGGGTGGGATGACTGCTTGCAGAACTTTACGACCAAAAGATTGGTCTTGAATGGAGAGGAGTTTAACTCCGTAATGCTTAACGAATGTCGAATGCCTGGACCATGTCGCAGCCCGACAATCTGTTCCTAAGAGACTCCTGACCTTTCTGCCCATGACGTCGATAAAGATCTGGTCGAGTGTGCTGTAATATGAGCAGGTGCTATTACCTGAGCTTCTGAGTAAGCAAGAGTAATAACCTCCTTAATCCATCTAGACACCGTAGCTCTAGAAACCTGAACTCCTGTTCTAGAACCTCCGAAAGCTATCAGAAGGTTAGCTGAATTTCTCCAGTCCTTGGTTCTTCCCAATGGGACATGAAGTCTAAGATGCAATATAAGTACCACCTCATTCTACCTATCCTGAGTGCATTGAATATTACCTTGAATCAGTAGGAGATTTAGCAATGGATTTAGGTGGGTATATCCATTTGTTGTGGAGGCTACGTGGAAAACTAATTACCGGTAACCATACTTTTTGGCTTCTGCTTGCCTCCACCATAGGTGACCAATGAGAGTTAGAATAGAACCTCTTCTCAGGATAGGACCACTCCAAGGATTGATTTCTTGGTAGATCCAAAACGATAGAGCTTTATGAATGTGACATAAGAGGCCCATGCGGTAGCTTCACCCTCATATCCAGTGAGCTTAATTTACCTCTATTTTAATTGAGAAATTAGCACTTAAGGAAAAGATAAAGATTCTCTGATCCTTGTGGAAATCAGACCTAAGTTTCGTAGAAATAAGAGCGGTAACCTGAAATCAATTCTATTCTTCAGGACAGACATGGATGGTGGTTAAATGTATAGGGCCTGTATTTCTCCAATACACCTGGCCACCGCTGTCACCACCAACAAACATCTAAGGACTAAGTCTGTATAGTGATAGCCTTACTAATTCAGACGAATGGCAGCCTCACTTTAGGATGAGCAGACTGTTGGAATGTAAGTATACTTGAATTCTAGTCTCAGGTACTGAAGTCTAGTAAAGACTTGAGATACAGGGTTTCTTTAAGCAGAGTTTCTCGGAGAGAAATGATACAGTCATGTACCAGGAACATGTCCCTCTTGGAAGGCCACATAATAGGTTATCAGGTCTAACTGCCCCCGACAGTTAGACGGACACCATAAACAAAGCCTATATTTACAAAACATTGCATTCTTTGTAACTAGGTTATAAAGCAATGGCTTATTAATGAGGTGGGTCACATGCCCATGCCAACACAAGAATGCTTAATAAAGCCCTTTGAAAGGTGAAGAAGGCCGTCTCCGCTCTATCCCCTGTATGCTGATGAGTTTCTGGTGCCGGAGCAAAAAGGTGTGTGGTGCTGTTGCCAATGGCAACCAGCATATAAATTCTTACACAGACCATGCCTTCAGATATCGAGAGGCCACTATAAAATGGCCTGACCATGCTCACAAAGATCATCCAAGATCTGCAAGAACAATGGCACCTTTACCAAAGGTAGGGCTACAGCAGGTGCCAAACCTGTTTTGGTCAGTCTGATGCAAAAAGAATACCTGTGGTCTGATCCTACATCCCTTTTCGAAGTACCCTTCAAGGGGGAAAAAACAAACGTATGCTCCCCCCAGTGCCGCAACAAAAGTGTTCACACTCTCTGGAGAAAAAACGAACAACATTGTTCCAAGCAGAAACCAGGTAGCTGCAAATTGTCAAACATATTTGTTCGGACGCCAGTTCTGAGATGGTTGTTTGCAACTCAACCTACATGCTAGAATAATATCCCTTCCTTTGAGATAAGCTGATCTCAAGGAAGCACCTTGTTCACTGCCCAGCAGAATGTCTGAGCATAGGAAGTTTAAGATTATGGGTGGACTATAAGTCCCACTTGTTAGTTTAAATTGAGTCACAAGTGTAATTCCCAGTGTGAAGATTCACGAATCTGTTTTCCAACCGATTCTCTCATTTCTGCAGAGTACTCCAGACTGCCAGTAGATTAAAGAGAATATTTTCTCCAGTGAAGCATACCTGTCATGCATTTAATTGAGATTCCGATGCCCTGTACAACTCCATAGTCTTGCATCTGTCGTAATAACGAATGGATTTTATAATCCATTCAATTGCAGATTTGGTTGAGAAGTCCATTTTTAGGGAGAGTCACTGGATCCGACATCCAGATCGATTTCTCTATCCAACCACTGACATAGAATTGCTGTTTTAAATATTTTGTAGACAGTTTGTGCATAAGCAACAACTGGAATACAGGCAAAATGAAAGACATAGCTTGTCTGTGACCACCTTTGCTCTGAAAAACTATCAGAGTGTTTTTGATCCAATCCTTTCTGCAGATCCATCCTAAATACTCTACAGTTGTAAAATAACCTGCATATTATCTTAGGTCTTCCTTCATTTTCACAGCTAGGTAAAGCTAGAAAATATCTTCTGTATACTCAGATTGCTGCTATTAAAATCATGTTCTTTCATAAAGATCCTGGGAACACTTGTAACCCATCAAGGAAGTACTCAGGACTGCAAATGAAAAAGACTTGGGATTGAATCCTGAATTGCTGCCTCAGCATTTATGTTGCGCTTCTGTCCCGACGGACGGAAGGCGTCTGAGCTGCAGCCATTAAGGTACGCTCAGTAGGCAGTAGCAGTTCCAAAGAGCCTCGCCCAAGGACTCCTTACCGAACAGGTGTAGGCTTTCTGAACAGGCAGAGCTAAGGTACTAATCCCAGTCCCCAGTGTCAGAGGTAGAGCCCTTAACCACCACACTAGCCACTGTCCCTTTAAATTTTTTTTTTTTTTTTTTTTTTTTTTAAACAAACTTGCCATCAGAATAACTTATGCATCAACCTTGCATCTATTTATATGCAAAAAAAACAGTGTTGCAATTCAAATGTCTATGTGCAGAATCCCTGCACATAAGTAAAAACACATCTGCTAATAGCTTGACTCCTGTGCATATTCCCTGCACAAAATTATCTTCTGAAAGCACACCTGCTACCAGCATCACTATCTGAAAAGAGCACAAGCTATTGCAAACAGAATGTCTGTGTATAATTATTACACACCATTGTTATCTGAAAATTAGCTTTGCAAACTGACGGTTCTGTGCATATTTTTTGCATGTAATTCTGCATTGCATTCAGACTATGTGCCAATCCCTGAACATAACTCCTATCTGAAATGCACCATTGCATTCAGAATATCCATGTGCTAAACCCTGAACATAATTCTTATCTGATAAGTAGCATTGCATTCAGGATCTGTAAAGCACACCTGCTGGCAGATAAAGTAAGCATGCATATAATTGTCTGAAAATGTATGCACACAAATCATTAACAGAAAACCCAAACTTGTTATAACATTTGTGCACAAATCATTACATGAAAGTATAACTGCTTTCAGAATATTATGGCCAACCAAAATATGTATGCATGTATTTGCATAATCCGCACCACAGCCATTCATTGTAATCAGCCATGCTTCAATCAAAATGCACAATCCCTGATTGTGGAAAAATCTACTTTGAGACCCAGATTTAAATGATTCCAACAATCAAGCAATTGATTATGTATATGGCTGCTTCCCTGTGGTATGAACGCTTGAATTCGAGGGAATTGCCAGAACAAAAAGGTGTAGCCTGCATAGGGCAAGAGGGTAAAGCTGCCCTGAAAGCTGAGAAAGTTGTAGCCATTTCCTGTTTCATGGGTTTCATCAGGTCAAATAAAGCTACTGTGGTACTTTCAGGTCTAGGAGCATAAGACTTAGACTTGATATAACAGACCAAACAAAGTCTTAGAGGTTCCTTCAGGCAACTTGCAACCACATTTAGTACATCAGCTAGACTTTGAAGTGCTTTTGAGTTTCTGTAGTACAAAACAACTCAAACACCAAGAGTCTTACTAACATGTACCCATTAACAATATGACAGGAGTCTGCAATAAACACTGCAATGTGTTTGCTTACCGGTGGATGTGACCTGACTGCTCAGTCTCACCAGTTGCAGCACTCTCCTGAGCTTCTGTGGTGGGCCCACTTGACTGCACCATGACCCCCTCAGAGCTGTAGCGTCTGCGTGTATAGCGTGGCCATGGCGGTTTACAAAACTCGCACTTTCAGCCGTCTAACACGATCAGTACGCATGACGTTTTATGCATGACGCAGTACGCACCACGCGCATCCAATGATGCATACATGCGACCTATCATGCAAACTTGCGTCATATTCGGGCATGCGGAAAATCCGGCATCTCTGCTTACCGCCGCCATGCCCGCAGAAAGTATAATGAAGAGAGGGAACCTCTCCAGTCCCCTTCATTCAAAATAGGAAAAAAACAGGTAACCTCCTGCTTAGCTTCCTATTCTAGGCCGCACACCAGTAACTAGCCTAAATTATACTTTACAAAAAAATAAAAAAACAAAGAAAAAACAATAAAAATGGTGCAGCAGGTGCCAACAGGCTCCCCTACTGAAAGGAACAACCTTCCCTGGTGCTTCCGTGGTGAGGTCTGGGAAACAAACAAAAAACTGTGGGAGATTGTGAGGAGGTGGGATTTATACTGCATCAATTAATTATTTTAATTCTCTTAAGGTGTTTCCGATTTGGGAGGGGGGACTTACACAATCTCAGGAGGGGCCGTCCTGAAGGACGAAGGGAGGAATTGTATTTTTCTAGAACTACATTCCACTGTGAGTTTAATATTGGGGCTATGATGTTAATTTCTTCAATAAATTCATTAAAGGACCCACGATCACCTGACCGGAATATTAATAGATCATCTATGTACCTTCGCCATAGGGTGATGTGTCCTTCACCTTTTGAGATTGCCATTTCCTCCCATCTGGCCATGTATAAATTTGCCAGGGCCGGGGCATATGATGCCCCCATGGCACATCCATATCTTTGATTATAATATGCCCCTTTGTACCAGAAATAGTTGTGCTTTAAGCTGAAATCCAGTAGACTCAACAAAAATTCAATTTGCAGTTTTGGCATGTATTCTTCTCTCTCCAGATAGTATTTGACCGCCTGTATGCCCTCTTCATGGGGTATGTTAGTATACAGTGATGCAACGAACTATGATGCACGGGGAGGAATCAGGTAAAGTATAATCCGGGCAGAGGATAGTTAAATACCGGCAAGGAAAATGCATGTTGGAAGGTAACGGGCACCCAACAATTTCCGCCCAGACAGAGGCGGACGACACCGGGCTCATACGTCATATGCTAATAAGGGGGGAGGTGGATATAAGACCCAGCTATACGTCTTGTCATTAGCCCCTGATGAGTCATGTGATATGACGAAACCGGTAGGGCGGAGCTACAGGACAAACTAGCTGAGTCTATGAGGCGGCGTGGAGACTGTGGAGATGCGAGACGCTAAATCCTGCCTAAACCGAGGGGATGGTGATATACTATGCTGTTAATGTGTTTTTTTAATGTACGGGCATTACCTATTTATAATCTAAGTATTAAAGCTGGTTTTACACATGGTACGTTTCTCTGAGTTTGGTTGCAGATTTATCCATGAGGAAAAGCCCAGGTGGCAGACATTGAATGTTCATTAAAGGCGAACTTTTGGTGAGCAGGGATATTATGGGGGGGGGGGGGGGGGCGCCTGAGCCCACAGGTGGTGCACCCCTTCTATGTTTCTCACACCTTGTATGTTTATGAATGCCTGTCACATGAGGGTGATAGAATAGAATTGTTACAGGCTATACTATATACGTTTTTGTTCCCTGTTTCAAGGTGTTTTCTTGCAATGCTGTCTATGAGGTAAGCCTCCTCAACCTTTTAGTTTAGTGTTTTTTACTTTTTTATACTTCATTGGGCGCCTCTTTACTCCCTTCTGTGTCCTACTCCCCCCCACGTTCCAGTGAGGGGAGTCCCATGCACCATACTTGAGGTGGAATCCACACCACATCATAGTTTTTACCAAGAGAGCGACCGCCTCCAGGATCACTGGCTTACCTGAGTGGAGTCAGGTATAAGACACGCCACCTGCTTGAAGTGGTCGGTTGCCCCATGTGCAACCCACCTTTGTGAATATTCCCTTTTCAAATTCATTACTTATCCATCTACCTGTGATATACTGCACAATTTGGGCTCCCGTTGTCTTTGTGTTTTTTCCCAGTACCCTATAAAGCAATACATAACTTATCAAACACATACATGTTGTCCGCTGTCCGCTATAAGCTAGGTTGTTTTATTATGTCCCTGGTCTCAGATGTGCTAGGAAAATAGAGACAGAAAAAAAACTTCCCACTCCCCAAAAGCAAGTCTGAACTGAGAGGTATATGGAAGGAAGGAGCCATTGAAGATTCAATTTTAAAAATGTCACTTGCCTGTCTTTTCATTACTTTTCTCTACATCACTGACCCGGTAAAAAAGGCTAATTGGGTGTTCTAACTCCAGAATCCACTGGCTGATAGGCTTATCAAAGGTGTGTGAGTGCACCGCCATAACAGCAAGCAGATTAACTGGAAATTTTGGAGGAGGGCATATTTGGTTTTACTGAAATTCCTTACAGTGGTCTGAAATTCCAACACAACATTCAATAAAAATGTGTTTTCCTACTTTTTATTACTCATACAGTTATCATATTTGCTTTTGTGCATAAGTAATATTGTTGGTTTACAAAATTTCCAAAGTGTAGCTTATCAAGCCCTAAAAGCAGTCATTGCATTTTATTCAAACTGCTTTTTATTATATATTAACATCTTCTAATGAGCTATTCTCAACTGTGTGTGTGTCTGAAGCACAGACAGCTTCAGAGAGAGCTCCTTTTCACTTGTTACACTGTGTTTACACACATTGTAACAACAATGGAATGTAAACAAAGATACTGTTATCTACAGTTTGAATGCGGATTTGAAGCTAAATAGCAGGACAAAGTGCTTTGTTTAACCATTTCAGTGATGTTCTGCTAAAAATAAATTTCTGGGATAGTAGCTTTCAAGCTGTAAGGAATCTTTTAGAGCAAAGTAGAAATGCTGGCTTTCAAGCACTTAACCATTTCAGCCATGCGGACGTGAGCTTCACATCCGCAGCGGTAGCGACTAGAGCGCTAGTCACGTCCCTGCAGGTTGGGGGGTCTGCAAGCGATTGTGTAGGCAGATGCTCGCGATCGCGCTGCTGCTAGCAGGGGGGATTGGCTGCCCCTGTGCCAATCCGTACATGTCTGCTGTGAATAAACACTGTTTTTGTTCAAAAACCGTGTTTATTCTGTAAATGGAGCCGCCGCAGTATCTCCCGCCGCGATTTCCGCCGCCCGATCGTTAAATTTATGAATGGAAACAATGTTTCCATTCATAATCTCCCCGCCACCGCTGTGATCGGAGGCTTCCGATGAAAGCCTACATCACTTCCCTGGTTACAATGTAGTGATACATTGTATCCCAATTAGCGTACATTGTACGCTAATGGGATTTTTGTTCAGTAGGGACATCTTGTGGCCAAATAGTAAAATACACCTACTGACTTTGGGGAATAAAAATAAATGATCATTTATGTCAAGAGGACATAAAATTAAATAATGGGCTAAAAATTGTGATGGATGTGAAACTGAAAAAATGCACCTTTATTTCCAAATAAAATATTGTCACCATACATTACACTAGGGGTATAATTTTAACGTTGCAATAACCGGGACAAATCACCAAATAAAATGTGTGGATTTTAATTATGGTAGCATTTATTATTTTAAAACTGTAATGGCTGAAAAGTGAAAAATAATGAATGTTTTCCATTTTTTTCTTATTATTCCTGTTATAATACATTTAGACTAAAATAATTCTTAGCATAATTTACCACCCAAAGAAAGCCTAATTGCTGGCGGAAAAAAACAAGGTATAGATCATTTTGCTGTGATAAGTACTGATAAAGCTATTGGGGAATGAAAGGGAGAAGCGCTGACAGGTGAAAATTTCTCTCGTTCATAAGGTGAAAAATCCCAGCGGGCTGAAATGGTTAAAGAGGCACAATGGCGAAAATTATGCTGTTCCATTATCCTCACATTAGTTATTTAATATGGACAGCATACATTTCACCCTAGCATTTCGGTAAAAAAAAAAAAAAAAAAAAAAAAAAAAAAAAAATTGCTTCTAACACATCTCTACTATCCTACACAGCTAAGCTGTGTCATTAGATCTGATCTTTATGATAAGGAAGCGACGGACTGCTCTCTGGTAAACTGCTAGCAGACACTCTACACCAGGGCTGGGCAAACTTTAAGCGGCCTGGGCCGCATGGTGTGGGCTGCATTCCTTAAACTCCAAACGGTGGAATTGAAACTCCCCTCAATCACAGATTCCAGTGTCGCGTCTCCATGGCAACAGGGCGTCATGTGACGGGATGTGCCAGCATATTACACTGGCAGCCATCTTGTAATACGCTGGTACGTCCAGACGTCATGTCATGTGACACCCTGTTGCCATGGAGACACAATGCGGGAATCAGTGATTGAGATGAGTTTCAAATCCCCCGCAACTCCACAGTGAGGGGGTGGGGAAGGCGTGTAACAGTGCACGCGGGCTGTAGTTTGCCCAGCACTGCTCTACACAGCTGATTTGTAACACGGATGGCACATACTACAGAGTCTTGCTGTTGCTTTTCAAATGTAACTAGCTAAGTAAAGTAGCAGCCTGTTTATTTACTTAGCTAATTACATATGAAAAGCAACAGCACGGCTCTGTAGCTCTATAGTGTGTAAGCCAACCTTTTATAAATCAGCTGTCTAGAGTGTCTGCTAGCAGTTTAGCAAAGAGCAGTATGTCGCTTTCTCATCACGAAGATCTGATCTAATGACGCAGCTTAGCAAGACAAACTCTTTGGTGACATTTATGATGCCCATATTAACCCATTCAGGTTCCGTCGTTTTCACTTGAGAAATGTTCACCTCCCATTCATTAGCCTATAACTTTATCACTACTTATCACAATGCACTGATCTATATCTTGTTTTTTCCGCCACCAATTAGGCTTTCTTTGGGGGGTACATTTTGCTAAGAGCCACTTTACTGAAAATGCATGTTAACAGGAAGAATAAGAAAAAAATGGAGAAATTCATTATTTCTCAGTTTTCAGCCATTATAGTTTTAAAATAATACATGCCTCCATAATTAAAACTCGCGTATTGTATTTGTCCATATGTCCCGGTTATTACACCGTTAAAATTATGTCCCTATCACAATGTATGGCGACAATATTTTATTTGGAAATAAAGGTGCATTTTTTCCATTTTGCATCTATCACTATTTACAAGTTTAAAATAAAAAAAATATAGAAATATTTCATCTTTACATTAATATTTAAAAAGTTTAGACCCTTAGGTAAATATTTACATGTTTTTTTTTTATTGTAATGGTTTTTTTTTTTATACTAAACATTTTATTTGGGTACTTTTGGGAGGGTGGGAGGTAAACAATAGATTTATAATGTAAATGTGTGTTAATTCTTTTTTTTTTTTTTTTTTTTTTTTTCAGGTGTAGTATTACTTTTTGGCCACAAGATGGCGGCCATGAGTTTGTTTACATGACGGCCAGAAAAAGCTCAGCTTTTTCAGCGGGGGAGAGGAATCAATGATCGGGCTCCATAGCCCGATACATTGATTCCTTGGCTACCGAATCCGCGGCCGGGAGTGCGCGTGCACGCGCACGATCGGCCGCGGGGGCGCGCATGGTTCCTGGACGTAGAAACTACGTCCAGGAACCAAAATAGGTTAAATAACTGATGAGGACATAATGGAACAGCATACTTTTCACCACAGTGCCCCTTTAAAGATGAAAGGATTCACCGTTTTGATAAACTGCCCAATAACAACACAAAAATAAAGTACAACTTTGGGGTACCAGCGGCTTTTTATTTGCTGATTGAAGTTCTTACCTGAGTCTGCAGCACACTAATTAGCTGATCTTTTTCTTCAAGCGATGCATCAAATTCTTCCTGTAGGTGTTTCTTGGCCTGTTGGTCCATCTGTAGCTCCTGTAAGAAGAAAACCTATTACATACAATTCACTTAGGCTCTCTGGTCAGCTGTTCAACTAGGCATTTAAAAATTCAACCATTATCACTACCATTTGGCAGCACGGGTTGAGATTAACGCAGGTATGTGTAACATGCACACCTGTAAGACACTTGTCTCTGAATCTACTTGATTAAATACACAGCCTCCTAGCCATTAGGTGTGCACCTGCTGCCCTTCTGGTTTGCGATTTCTGAATGGTCCAACTATAGATTCCTGTCAGTAAGAATAAATAATACTGTTTTGGACATTAAGTGTAAAGGGAATGAATTTAGTGTTCTAAAGAATAAGGGGACTGCGTCTGCCCTAAAGAATTATAAGGAATGTAACAAACTTAGCAAAAAAATAGTAATCAGACTTGTGAAACTAAAAGTAGAAAAAAGAGGCAAGTGATATAATGCAAAATCCCAAAAAGTTTTACAAACTCAAAAAGAAGAAAGGTAGAGAATATAGGCCTTTTCATACAAGATCAAGTGGGAAACTTGTGGAGGACCGAGCTAAAGCTGGAATTTAAAATGTTTGCTTTGCTTCTCTTTACCAAGCCGATGTCTTTAGCTCATAATATGGCCTGGGTTATTCCCACTAAACCTCATTAAGCATGAATTGCTTAACACAGGAAGGTGTGCAGGCACAATTAATGAAGATTAAGATGGACAAGGCACCTGGCCCCGATGGCATCCACCCCCTGGTATTAAAGGAGTTCAGTTATAAGCCACTTTATCTTTTCTTCTGCGATTCTCTTTCAAGTGGGTCAGTTACTTATGACTGGCAAGGGGAAAAAAAAAAAAAAAAAAAAAAACAGAACCAGGAACTATAGACCTGTAAGCTTAACATCAAGTTGTGTGTAAATTGTTTGAAGGTATCCTAAGGGATGCTATACAAAATTATATAGCACAGAATCTTATTTCAGATCAACAGCATGGTTTTACTAAAGCCAGGTCCTTTCTCGCAAACATGCTTTAGCTTCTATGAAGTGGTGAATGAAAATTTAGATCTTGGGAAAGCTATAGATGTAGTGTACTCAAACTTTGCCAAGGCTTTTGACACTGTTTCCCACAATAGCCTTGTGCAGAAGCTGAGGATATCGGGACTAGGAGAAAAATATATGTATGTGGTTTCGAACTGGTTGAAGGGATAGAAGGCAAAGAGTGAACACAAACAGAACATACTCAAAATGGGAAATGGTTAGAAGTGGGGTAACGCAGGGGTCAGTATTTGGTCCAATTTTTTTCAATGTATTTATTAATGATCTAGACAGAATACAGAGTACTGTAGCCATCTTTGCAGTTGATACAAAATTAAGCAGAATTATCAACACTAAGATAAATAGCAATATTACAACAGGACCTTGGCAACAGGCCAATATGAAAAGGCACATGGCAGACTAAATTTAATGTTGTAAATGTAAAGTCGTGCACCTTGGACGTACCAATGGTAGAGCACCATATAAAATATATGGCAGTGGTAGTAAAAGCGAACAACATTCTGGGATGCATGCAATTTTTTATTGTTTTTGTAGAAGAGCCTACCGTTTATATAAGTGGGCCATTGGAGATGGCATTAATAGACTATACATGCTCATGCATGAGTGGCTTGGATTTTCATTCATTATTTGTCTAAATATATTTAGGAGGATGACAGAGTTATAGCTTACCTCTCGCAGTTCTCCAATTCGCCTGAGAGCTTTGTCCTGGCTCTGGCTCAGTATAGACTAAAAAAGAAACCACACATTACTTTTTATACATGAAGCACAACCACACAATTGGACACACATCACTCAAAACATCCAATCTGTCACACCATTTGTTAAAGGACAACTGTAAAGTCAAAGACCAGAGTACTTTCATGGAAACCCAAAGACGCAGCTGGCGGTAGATTCGAACAGGGGTTCAGCAGCAGAACAAGATGATGCAAAGAGAAATGGGAAAGCTCTAAGGGACCCACAGCTCAAAAGACATCCCAGGCCATTGCTTGGAATGCCATTGGTTCAGGGGAAATTATGTCCTGCCCCTTAACTAAGCCCTGCTCTCAAACGAACAAATCCACATATAAATAAATAAGGTAAAGGTAAATCCCCATATGTTTTTGTACCTCCTCCTGTTCCCCACATGCTTTCTTCAGTCCCATGTGCCATCTCCGTCCCACTGTGCTACCTCTCATAATGAATGAACTAGGTTTCTCTCAGGCTGTCTACCTCCCCACCCACAAGAAAGGGCACTCCCTGGATCTTATATTTCATTGTGGACTTTTGATATCACACATGGATATAAACCCAGTGGTATGGTCAGACCACCACACCATCCACTTCTCTCTGACAGCACCAGCGATAAAAACACAGAGAGAAAGAACTCATAAAATACCGTTCTCTGAAAGATGTCTCACCCCAGCACGTTCAGAATATCCTCAACTTCGACGCATTAACCAATCATTGTGCAGACCCAGACTCCATGGTCCTGATGTACAACCATGCAGTGTCATCTGCCTATGACGCCCTTGCTCCAGTTCGCATTAAACGGTCTACACCACTTCACCATGCACGGTGGTTTGACAGCTCACTAAAGGACCTAAAGAAAGAAGTGCGCAGACTAGAAAGGAAGTGGCGAAAATCTCAGAATTCAAAAGATAAAACACACCCTTGTCTCACCTGGAAAGCTACCAAAATGCAATCACCAAGAAAAAATCCTCCTACCTATCACAGGAGATCGCAAAGGCCGCCAACAGACCAGCCCAGCTATTCCGCACAGTTGATAGACTATGTAACCCATCCTGCCTAAAGCCTACTATAACTCCCTCAAAGAAGCTATGTGAGAAATTTGCGTGCTACTTTGCTGACAAAGTATCCTCTATTCGGTCTCTCATTCAGTCCACAGCACCCAAGACTAATGCAACTCCTGGAAATAGCTGCAAAAACAACCTAACACCCTGGACTGACTTCAGTATTAGTGGGGAAGAGATCTCAGACATCCTCCGCCGCCTCCGCCAGAAAACCTGCGACCTGGACCAACTAAACATATGCTGAAATGTCCTGACCTGCTTGGCCCAGCATTTCACAAAATAGTAAATTGCTCTCTGCAAGCAGGGAGGTTTCCTACCTCTTTAAAAGAAGGAATCATCAAGCCCCTTCTTAAAAAACCTTCCATGGATCCAGATGCAATGAGCAGCTACAGACCTGTCTCCAACCTCCCCTTCTTAGGTAAAGTTATTGAAAAGGCTGTCTATCTGCTACTTGAAACCAGGCTGTCAGTAAACAACATCCTGGACCCTCTACAATCTGGCTTTAAGAAACACCACAGCTGTGAAACAGCCCTCATCCAAGTCTGCAACGACCTGCTCATGGCAAGGGACAGAGGGGAATGCTCCATCCTAATCCTGTTGGATCTCTCAGCGGCTTTTGATACAGTTGACCATGAAATCCTGCTTAACAGACTGCAGGAGTACTGTGGCATCAGTGGATCAGTCCTCCAGTGGTTCAGATCATTCCTGACTGACAGAACACAGAGAGTATCCCTAGGACCTATAATGTCCAAACCTGCACCTCTACAATTCGGAGTGCCACAAGGATCAATCCTATCCCCTCTGCTGTTTGCAATCTACATATTGCCACTCGGTACACTTATCCAACGACATGGCCCGACGTACCACTGCTACGCCGATGACACACAGCTATACCTGTCCTTCAAACCTGGTGGAACAGACCCTACTCCAAAAATAAACTCTTGCTTAGCTGAGCTACAGGCATGGATGAATGATAACTGGTTGAAACTGAATGCTGACAAAACTGAGGTCCTCTTTGTCCAAAGCCAGTGCTCGCCATCAAAACAGCTCTAGCCTAAAGCAACACCAATCAGGATTGGGAATTCGGACATAAACAGCTCCAATCTTGTGCGCAGCCTTGGCGTACTAATCGATGGGGATTTAAGTTTCAGAAACCAAATTTCATCTGTAGTTAAATCTTCCTACTTTCATCTGAAGAACATTGCAAAGATTAAACATCTCATTCCCCCAGAGGATCTTCTAACCCTAGTTCACGCCTTCATCACATCACGGCTGGATTACTGCAATGCCCTTTATGCTGGCCTCCCCAAAAAGGACCTGCGTCGCCTGCAATTAGTGCACAATGCTGCTGCCAGATTGCTAACAAACCAGCCTCGCCACTGTCACATTACACCGATCCTTCGCTCACTGCACTGGCTACCAGTAGAATGGAGAATACTCTTCAAGATTGGACTGCTGACATTCAAATCCCTGCACAATCTGGGCCCTGGATACATGAAGGACTTGCTGAAGCTGCATCACACCTCTCACAACCTCAGATCAGCTAGTTCTATAAACTTGGTCACTCCCAGAGTGCACCTCAAAAAATCTGGAGATAGAGCCTTCTGTCATGCTGCCCCTACTCTTTGGAACTCCCTGCCACACCCAGTAAAGACAGCACCATCCCTGGAGCTATTCAAATCCAGACTGAAAAGCCACCTGTTTAGCCTGGCATTTCTGGACTTATAAAATTCTTCCTCTGTACCACAATGGTCTGAGCCATGCTTATGCGCTTTGAGTCCTATGGGAGAAAAGCGCTCTACAAATGTTATTTGTTGTTGATTGTTGTTGCTTCTTTCTGTGCTCTTGTGTTATGTGCATCGGCCCTGGGTTTCAGCTGGACCACAGCGGACCATTGGAGCAGTCACTACACTGTCTGCACGTGATCCAGAGAAAGTGGGAAATGCTCCGACAACTGTGTCCGGTTTGACAAATGTTCACTTCAAATCTAACAACTATTACCTTGCTAGGAGTTGAACTGCTCCTTTTATATTAATTTAGCTTTATGTTCGTTCATCAGCCTTGAAGCTCTTCTGTTTAAAATCATGGGGTGTTCTAAAGCTTAGCACTTATATTAAGAATGTAAATGTCAATATCTTAGGAGCAAATCTAAAGCACAGAGAAGTGATATACTGTAAGGGAGTGAGACAAAATCTTTTCTTACCTGAAGTTTCTCTTTATCCCTCTGAACTATTCTATATGTAGTAACCAACTGCAATGAGAAAAAGTAGGCACTCATTTTAAAAACAGTAATAGTTGTTCTACCCACAGATCAGTACGTTGAGATTACTAGTGTTATACTGGCTTTTACTTGCTCAGGTTAAAGATGAGTCGATTGTAAACTTTTTATGCTGTTTATGTTTACCGATGTTGAAATTTGTTCTTGTTGAAGATTGAACTGTAAAGGTGGCCATACACTGGTCGATGTGCCATTAGATCGACCAGCTGACAGATCCCTATCTGATCGAATCTGATCAGATAGGGATCGTATGGCTGCCTTTACTGCAAACAGATTGTGAATCGATTTCAGCCTGAAACCGATCACAATCTGTTCAGCTGCTCCTGCCGCCTGTCCCCCCCCCCCCCCCCCCGTATACATTACCTGAGGCTGGCTCCCGGGCGTCTTCTCCGCACTGCACCGCACCGCTGTTCTTGCTCCATCCCGGCGCTTCCTGTGTTACTCCGTGACCAGGAAGTTCAAATAGAGCGCCCTCTATTTCAACTTCCTGGTCACCGGAGTGACACAGGTAGTATAAGCGTACACTGGGACATGCGGAAATGCGGTGCAGCGAGGAGAAGAGGACCCCGGAGCCAGCTTCAGGTAATGTATACATGCTCGGATCGGGCCCGAATCGTACGCCGCAAGCGACGCGCTCCTACCGCCGGGCGATCGAGGGTAATTTCCCGCACGGCGCGATCGACGGTCCGATCCGATTTCGGGAGGGAATCGGATCGGCGGGTGCGTTTAACGCAAGCGATTGGCAGCAGATCCGATCCCAGGATCGGATCTGCTGTCGAAACGGCCGTGAATCGAGCCAGTGTATGGCCTGCTTAACACCTACAAAACTTTTCAATAAAAAACAATTGAAACAGAAAAACAGTATAAACAATAAAGATAGTCACCTACTTACAGCTCATTTTACAAAACAACTCATACATACAAAGCTATCCTCAAGTACAAACTATATTGTACTCGTTTTGTGATTACATATTGCTGTTGATATGTTAAAAGTATAGTATAAACTGTTGCAAAAACAGTACTTTAAAGCAAATTAAAGCACAATGAAAACAGCCAAAAACAGAGTACATTTCACTAAGCTTTCCTCCTGTCTTTAATAGGAGTCTGAGTAATTTTTCATGTATTGCAATGTATTCACTAAATGCTTTATCTCATGCGATCCTTAAAGAGACTCTGTAACAAAATGTTCAGCCTTTTTTCTACTATCCTACAAGTTCCTATATCTATTCTAAAGTGCTCTGGCTTACTGCAGCCTTTTTTAGTTGCTCCATTGCTGTAATAAATCAAATTTACTCTCCTTTGTCAGGCTTGTCGGCCCAAAGAGGAAGTGGCTGTAATTGATTTACAGACAGGAGAAGGTTACACTGATAGCCCTGCTCTCGGAGTCATTCACACACTGATAACTGTGAAAAGCAGAGCTCAACCATTTACTGCTCTCAGTAACTCAGTATCATCTACTGATAAAAGCTGATAATTGTGAGACGCATAGCTCATAAATTCTTGCAGAATGCAGACACGGACCTGCTATCAGTAATCACTACTAAAGATTGCAGCATTCTTTACAAGGTAAAACTTCTAAACTATGAAATGAACTTTAAAGGCTGAATTTATTGGTCAATAATATAACCTTTCATGGAAACTGTAATGCAGTTTACAGGAACATGCAATATTATGATGAACTTCCTGTTTGGCAGCCATATTTTTTGTTTACAAAAACTGTTTATAAAACTGCTTTTTTTGTGCCAGGATCCTGGTGGGGAGCAGCGAAAATGTGACAGAGGGGGACTGGAGATGAAAACCTACAGGCTGGTATGTTTATTTATGTGAGGTTTTTAGGTTACAGATTCTCTTTAAAGCCTACCTGTAGTGACATGTGACATAATGAGATAGGTGCATGTAATACTAGCCCTGCTAAAAATCACGGGGTCATTACTTGTATTTATATTTTCCAATCAGAAAGGCAGATTTGTTATGACTGTGAAGAAAGAATAAAATAAAAAATAAAAATTAAATTAAAAAAAAGCCCTTAACCCTCTGGGCGATACAATTACATCGCCCAGGAGGGGGCGCAGCACTTTTTTTTAAATTTTTAAATTTTTTTTTTAATCATGTAGCTAGCCTAGCGCTAGCTACATGATAGTCGCTGTGCAGCGGCATCCCCCCACCCCCTCCGATCGCCTCCGGCGATCAGCGCAAGCAGGAGATTCCGTTCAGAACGGGATCTCCTGCTAGGCTTCCCCCGTCGACATGGCGACGCTCACGATGACGTCATGGATGTCGTGACGTCTGAGGGAGTCCCGATCCACCCCTCAGCGCTGCCTGGCACTGATTGGCCAGGCTGCGCAAGGGGTCTGGGGGGGGGGGGGGGAGGGGCTGCGCGGCATGGCGGGCGGGCAGCGGCGGATCGGCAGCGAGCGGAAGTTACACGCAGCTAGCAAAGTGCTAGCTGCGTGTAACAAAAAAAAAAAAATTATGCAAATCGGCCCACCAGGGCCTGAGAAATCCTCCTGCGCAACATACTTCGAGCTCAGCTTGGGATTATCGCCCAGGAGGCTAAGGTGGCCGTACACTAGTAGATGGTCACATGATTTGAGAAACAGATAAAAAACATTCTCTGATTATAATCTTAGAGAGGGATCTATTACTGCATCACAATACAAATAGATTTAATACTGCTTTTATTACTGCTATGATATTAGTTCAGTGAGATGGACTGGATGGAAAACCGTCCCTATAATTAAGCTGTATGGTTCTTGTAAGAATGCAGTAATCTGAAGGAGATAAACCGCAGTATAAAATAATGGTTTAAATAAAATATAAATTATAAAGATCCAACCATTAACTGATTGATATTGCGGACTTGCTATGAACTCTTCCAGCTGGATGCGTGGACTCCCTTCACCTCTTCTCCTGTTGTTGCTGCTTTTTTCCTATATCCGTGTGCTCTCCCTCCTCCCCCCGGTGGTCAAAAAGTAGTATTGACACCTGTTACAAGCACCTTGAACGCTGTGCTTTATCTGTATGGGCGTGATTGATGGAGGCGGAGTTGCAGTAGGAGGTTAAAACAGACTGGCTGGGCAAGAGCAAGCCACACCCTGATGAAGAACCAGTGGGCGGTTCGAAATGCATAGGTGGGCGGAGCTGTGTTCAGCGGCGTCTACAATGTCCGTGCTTCTGGCTCTAACCAACTGCACTCCTGGAGGTGATCTTTTGCCGTGCCCGCGTTACTGGTGCTAGCTGCAGGACAGACGCGATGCATGATCCCTAGGGGAGACTGAGTGGATTACACAACGGCAAGACTGGGTGAGATCAACCCTTCACTTGTGGCATTGCGTAGAAGTCCGGGAAGCTGACATTATATGAATAGCAGCAGAACCTGAACAGACTCAGGACTTCCTATTAGTAATCTACGGCTGCTTCATGTGAACTTTATAGGGGGCCCCCCAACTTGCCATATACGAGACGAAGAGCACTTTAGTGTATGAATGCGCAGACGTATGGAAGTGTGCGGTATATTAACTGGCCAGTAGATACCTCATATGATTTCTAGCCATATATTTATATCGCTGAACACGTAAGGCTGACTTATGAAGCTAACTGCTGTAGCTTGTTGTTTTTAAATATGTGCACATCTGGTGTTTAATCTTTGCAAATATTGTTGTTGTATTTTTGTATTGGTATTTTTCTATCACCTATTTAAAGGGGAACCGAAGTAAGAGGTATACGGAGGCTGCCATATTTATTTCCTTTTAATCAATACCAGTTGCCTGGCAGCCCTGCTGGTCTATTTCTCTGCAGTAGTATCTGAATAACACCAGAAACAAGCATGCAGCTAGTCTTGTCAGATGTGACTAAAGTCTGAAACACCTGATCTGCTGCATGCTTGTTCAGGGGCTATGGCTAATAGTATTAGAGGCAGAGGATCAGCAGGGCTGCCAGGCAACTGGTATTGCTTAAAGGGAAATAAACATGGCAGCCTCCATATACCTCTCTCTTCAGTTCCCCTTTAATGAATTACATGAGATATTCTTTGCAGACACAGTGGCCCATTGCTTGATCTGTTTCTTTGTAGCTTGTTTAGGGCTGTGTCACGCTCAGTACGGTTTTTGAGCTATAAGTACCTCATTTTTTTGTGATATAGATTGATGCAATTGTTCAAGCTTTAATTTAGATGGACTGATCGGATGAGCCTACAGCACTTTTGAGTTTACAGAAGTTGATTATCCGTTGAAGGAACTCTGTCTATTTAAGGGTGTGCTGAACCTGTAATAGTTAAGTCAGAAAAGACACAGACATTTTGATATTATCTGCAGGATATGATTGAAGCCTCTATGAAGGGACTCCTGACTTGGGTTGTGTTAGACCTACTGTTGCCACTCAAAGTTTTGAATACAGAACTGTTTGTTAAAAGTTTTCCTTTATCTTCATGGACTTGAGCCGGTTAATAATACTGCTGCGGGAGGCTTCTCAGAGAGAGAGAGGGTGAAGACTGTACAGGGAAGAAGTAATGTTGCGAGTACGCAAAGTTCTATAACTATTTTTTCATTAACTATGGAGGAGGTGGGGGGAGGAGGGGGGAGAGAGGGGAGGGAAGGTTTTTCTCTGCATGCTTACCGAGTCATGGTTAAATCAGGGGACACGTGATTGTTCTACTACTAGGTGGGGATTTGGATAATGCGGTTGGTCACTTGGAATGTAAAGGGATTACAGTCCCCGGGCAGGCGCTCAAAGGTTTTGGCTCATCTAAAAAAGATGCACCTCTGGACATTTGTATGCTGCAGGAGACTCACTTGGGTCCTGAACAATTGTCATACCTAAAGAAAAGCGGGGGTGGTGATCTTAATCAGTAGATATTTAAGACATCAATGTTTACAACAAGAGTATGACGCAAATGGTAGGTGGGTACTCCATCTGCAGCTAGCCACGGAACAAGTGGAACTGCTAAACATCTATGCCCCTAATGGGGTAAACAAGAAATTCTTTGACTCCTTAGTAAATCAAATAAGCACGATAACTCAGGCATCTTTGATAGTTGGGGGGGGATATGAATTCTGTAATTGACCACAAAATGGATAGGAGCTGTCCGAGTGCCTTACCACGTGGAACAGACACCAGATTGATCTCGTTATTAGAGGCATCCAACCTGCTTGATAGCTGGAGATACCTCAAACCTTTTGACAAATAATTTACGTTCTTCTCCCCAAAACATGCCCCATGGTCCAGAATAGACATGTTCCTAGTGCGTGCTGGAATGAGTAGTAGACTTACCTCTTGAACAATAGGAGAGATTCTCATTTCGGGCCACGCACCAGTGACACTCGATCTGCAGGATGTGGCCCCAAAAAGTTCGGATTTTATTTGGAGATTTCCCACGAGCGGATATGGTGATGAGGCATTCGAACAGCTACTACATAGCTGGTGGATTGAATATGAATATGACAATGCAAAACATAAAATGACGCCAGGAGACTGTTGCTAAGTCCTCCCACATCCCCACAACATACAGATAGGTTAATTGGCTTCCACCCAAAATTGGCCCTAGACTACAATACATACACTACACAATATAGACATATGACTATGGTAGGGATTAGATTGTGAGCCCCTCTGAGGGACAGTTAGTGACAAGACTATATATACTCTGTACAGCGCTGCGGAAGATGTTAGCGCTATATAAAACACTAAATAATAATAATGGTAGGAAAAGCAAGGGAATCACAGCAGAAATTCATAAATAACACCACTCCATTGATGAGAGAATGCTGGATGAGAGACAAAGCAAAAGCAGATTTATGGTTTACAATGAGAGCCAGTTTACACAAGGCGCACTCTGACCTATTTTTTTCACAGATTTGGGGATAAAGTAGGTAGGCTGGTGGCTAACATTGCGTCTAAGCAATTTAGGAAACAAGAGGCCCCCATTACACTAGAGAATGAAAGGAGTTCTTTAAAACATGACCCCAAAGCAGTTAATGATATCTTTGCCAGTTTCTATACCAAGCTATATAAAACAGATTCTGCTGTCAAACAAGACTCAGATAGACTTCTTAAACAAATTCAATTGCCAACTGTAACAGAGTCAGAGGCGGACATGCTGAATGCTCAGGTGACTAAGGGAGAAGTGCTACAAACCAAACAGTTAGCCAATGTGAAGTCCCCAGGACCGGATGGACTCCCAGTGGAGTTCTTCGAAATATTAAAGCAAGATGTAGCAGACTCACTGGTCCAGGTATATAATTCCATTCTGGACACAGGACAATACCGACAACAGGTCAGTTCGCTTATATGAAACAAAATTTATCCCGAAAGAAGGGGGAGATCTGACAAAACCAGGTTCATAACTCCCTATTTCCTTACTAAAGCAAGATAATACAATTTTCTCAAAAATCCTGGCAGACAGGCTAGCACAGGTTGTACCAAAACAAATACACCCAAACCAAACAGGATTCGTGCGTAACAGGGCGGCTGTCAGCAATGTGAGGAAATTCTTACGGTCTTAGAACATGTTAAAGCATATCCACGCACCTATAAAGAGTCAACGGTCCTTGTGCTTGATGTGGAAAAAGCTTTTGATAATGTGGAGTGGGATTGGTTGCAGGCGGTATTGAGGCGACAGGGTGTAATAGGAGCTTTTTCCAAAGCAGTCCAGGCTATGTATTCTAACCCAACAGAAAAATTGTCACCCAGGGTCATGTTTCTAACCCCATACAGTTGACCAAAGGAACGAGACAAGGGTGCCCCCTGTCTCCCCTACTTTTTAATGTAGCGTTAGAGCCACTTATGACTATCTTAAGAAATCTTATTCCAGGGAAAAAATAAAAATAGGAAAGGTTTCAGTTCAGCAAGCGTTGTTTGCAGACGACGCTCTCCTATTCTTACAAGATCCACTCCACCAAGTACCAGAGATATTCCAAATACTAAATGAAATGGGAACCCTGGCTGGATATAAAGCAAATAGAGACAAAAACCTCCTCTTTCCGTTATCTAAACAGGCACAAGTTGGAGACTGGGTTAGGTTAGGGGTGGGAATCAACACTACCAAATTCAAATATTTAGGGATCTCTATACCTAGAGACCCAGTCAACCTGTACGCAATTGTCACCCCGTTGATCAAAACTATAACAGAGCAGCTAAGTAGATGGCACAATTTGCCAATAGGCCTGGCAGGGAGAGCAGCCTTAATAAAAAATGGTTTCAATGGGCCGACTGCTGTATCTGCTGCAAACAATCCCACTCCTCCTCAGGCACAAGGACTTGCAAATGCTGAATGCGGCGTTCTCCAAATTTCTCTGGAAAGGCAAAAAGCCGAGAGTGGCCCTAGCTAAATTACAATGCCCAAAAGAAATGGGTGGTTTTAATCTGCCCAAAGTAAGAGCGTATAATTTAGCTGCTCTTATGAGGCATGTCAGAGATTGGCTGAACCAAACAGACACTAACTATATGTTGGAAGTTGAAATGGCACTGCCTTGGTTACCAGTGGGTCTGCTACATGCTAAAATCAAACATCTGCCTCTGCGGATAAAAATTAATGTGATGTATCCAGACACAATAGCGGCTTGGCAGGCAGTAAGAAAGTTACATAGACTCCCGGAGAGAGTATCCAAATATTTACCAATTTGGGGAAACCCCAACTATCCTCCCGGTACACAAAGTAATTTTTCAACATGGGAGCAAAATTGCATTAAAACACTAGGTCATATGCTGGACATCAAGAAAGGCAAATGGACCTCTTTTGCTGATCTGAGACACAAATACCACTTCAAATGAAATCCTTAATTTGATCGCTAATCCAAGATGTCAAACCAATAGCAGAGATCACTACCTTTGACCTATACATAAAACTGGGTGGAAGGGCCATGTCCCTATCAGATCTATATCGAGGGCTGCAGGTGATAGGGATAGATACATTTAAAGAGAATCTGTACTCTAATATTCTTACACTAAAAGCATACCATTCTATTCCTTATTTTCTCCTGTGCCCCTCTGTGCTGTTTCTGCCGGAGCTGGGAAAAAAGGGCGCATGCCGCTAGTGGACAAAAAGGGCGCCGCCATTCACTCCCATAATAAATAGAGTTTAATGGGCGCCGAGTAGGAAAAAAGGGCGCCGGAGCTAAATAAAGTTTATAAACGGCGCCAGGAGCTAAATAAAGTTTACAAACGGCGCCCGGCGATGTTTAATGATTTATAACTGAACTTGTGGTGATTTACGTTTATAAAATGCACCCGTGCCGAATAACGTTTATGAAAATACTAAACATATTTATCTTATTTAATTAAAACATTATTTAAAGTTTTATCCCTTACTGTTTGTAAAACATTATTATTCACAAAATAAAGCGATAAAACATTATTATTCACAAAATAAAGCGATCAGTACGTAACATAAATTGCAAAATATTTTTTGAATCCACAATTAGTAAAACATTATTATCCACATAATAAAGGGGGGTCTTAGGTTTAGGCACCAACAGGGGGGTCTTAGGTTTAGGCACCAATAGGGGGGTCTAGGGGTTAGGGGTAGGTACAGGGAGGGGTACTTAGGCAACAACAGGGGGGGTCTTAGGTTTAGGCACCAACAGGGGGGTCTTAGGTTTAGGCACCAACAGGGGGGTCTTAGGTTTAGGCACCAACAGGGGGGTCTTAGGTTTAGGCACCAAGAGGGGGGTCTAGGGGTTAGGGGTAGGTACAGGGAGGGTTACTTAGGCACCAACAGGGGGGGGTCTTAGGTTTAGGCACCAACAGGGGGGTCTTAGGTTTAGGCACCAACAGGGGGGTCTTAGGTTTAGGCACCAACAGGGGGGTCTTAGGTTTAGGCACCAATAGGGGGGTCTTAGGTTTAGGCACCAACAGGGGAGTCTAGGGGTTAGGGATAGGTACAGGTAGGTTCTATGTAAGAGTAGGCTTAGGTATAGTTTTAGTAAAATTTTAGTAATAATTACTAATGTATTACAACACTTATTACGAACGTAGTTATATTTATATCATCTTTATAAAACAATATTTTCAGATTTTATTATAAGAACAAACCATAAATGACGGTTATTCACAATAATATACAATTATAACAATTAAACATATATTATTGGTTTTTTTATAAACGTAATTATAAGTTTAACTTTTGAAACAGGGAAGATTAACGTTTTCACAATTTCCGATTTAATAAACATTATTTAATGATTTATAATTTTGTTAAACATTATTTGTAAACGAAATATAGCACACTATATTTATAAACCCTATTAATGATTAATTATTATTTAGAGTTTACACCGCCGCCCCTTTTTGTCCAGGCGCCCTTTTTGTACGTACGCGTTTTCTGCCACTCTCTGCTGCAATCCTGGCTTGTAACTAACAGTTTTAGGCAGTGTTTACAAACAAACTAACCAGCTTGTTATAGGCTCACATAAACAGAGTGTGTGAGTGTGTGAGTGTGCAGGGGGCCTGCAGAGGGTGTGTATCGCTTCTATCCAATCACAAGCAGCCCTGCACATTCCACACATTCAAGCCTTAGCCCGACAGAGGAAAGGAGATAAGATTTATTACAGAGACAGTGCAATTAAGAAAGACTGCAGTAAGCCAGAGCACATTAGAACAGGCATAGGAACTTATAGGATAGAAGAACTAAGGCTGAAAAATTTGTTACAGAGTCTCTTTAAGAAACTGCTTTTTCAGGCATGGATTAGCACCTTTCAGGATGACAAATTGCCAGACAAAATAATTGCAGGATGGAACGTAGTACGAAATTGCATCACTAGTGAAGTATGGAGAACCTCGCATTCTATTAATGCATAAAGCAAAGTTTGCATTTAATATTAAATATAGGCAACCACCAGCACATTATAGTCCCTACTGTCCAAAATGTAAGCTTAAAGATGCTGATTTGCTACATTGCATATGGTCCTGCAGTTATATCACTCACTTCTGGAATAGGGTGCTGCTCTATGCTAACAAACTCTGTAATAAGAAATTGGTTAAAGATCAATATCTTTGTGTAATTAACTATACTCCTAAAGTGATGGAAGACGCATAACTAAATCGTCTTCCCTATTTTACCTAACGCTGATAGTGGCTTGAAAAACGATTTTTCTGAAATGGTTAGACCCAGATCCACCTACAGTGGGGAGAGTGAAACAAGAACTACATAGTCTCTTTGTACTCGACAAGTTAAATACATTACAGGCCAAAGATAAGAGGACAAAGGCCTTCTTTAAGACCTGGAGGAAATTTGTAATTTGGGCAGCTTACAAGAGAGGAAAGAATAGCCCTAATGGGGAACTTTAAGTTTACTAAATGGTACCTAACAGAACATATGCATGGTTCACTAGGCCTGTTGGAAGGGGAGTAAACATATAATGAATAACTTAATTAAGATATTTCTCTTTTTTTCTACTTTTTTCTTATTTTCAAAACACAAAGTGTCGAAGGGGTAAGCATGCAGAGAGGGGGTGGGGGGACTTATAGGGGGGAGGGGGGGGGGGAGAGAAGGCTGGAGCTTAAAGGAGGGTGGAGCGGGAGGGGAGGGTTTAAAAGTTCCGAGATATATGATCTAATGCATAGAACTGTTATTATACTGTTTTTATAACTAAACAAGGAAACGAGGGGAGGGCTTATTTTCTTCCAACCTGAACTGCATGCTGTCACTCAGAAGAGCTGCATCTGGAACTGTGGCCACTCGTCTGGGGGGGGCGCAGCCGGGGAGGTTTGCCGGGAGGGGCTGGGGGGGTGGCCTGTGCCCCTGGGGGCGCAGTCGGGCCCGATCGGGCCGCTCCATCCGGTGGGTCGTTTTGCTTTGGGGGGGGGGGGGGGGGGGGGGGGGGGGGGTGGGAGTGGTGCTGGAGTATCGCTCGCCTCACTGTGTTAACTGTCTGCTTCTATTGTGAAGATTTGCTGGGGAATGATTGCCTGAGGGACTGGATCTCTGAGCGCTTTTTTCCTAATTTTATCCATCTAAATCACTGACTTCAAGGGTCAGAAAACTGAGAAGAAAAAAAAAAAAGTAGAATAGTTGACAATGCAAAAGTAACCAATAGGAGTTCTTGTTTTAACAGCCAAAGCTATAAGTCGTTTTTTGTCTGCATATGGATATGGACTTGTATTAATAATTCAAACTATACAAGACTGTTACTATTGTGGTCTAAGTAAAACACTCACCTCTGAATACTTCCCTCGATAATTGCCCAGACTTTTTCTCCATTCTGTTCAACCTGTGTAAAAGCTGTTCTTTGCTGAGGCCCTCGAAACTGCTTACAGGATCTTCTGCCTCACTTTCAATATCTGAAGCTGGATCAAATGTAGGACCTGCATTGTCTGACTCCATTCGATTTAAGGACTCACGTGAGCTACTCCTCACAAGTGATTCTTTTGATGAAGCACGGAACAACGTCTCTTTCACAGGGCTGCGGAATAACGATTCCATTGAAGGGACACGAAGTTGTAGCTTCTGTGCAAAGGACTGGGCCTCGCTTTTCTGCAAGGATTATTAAAAGTTTAATCTACCAAACAATTAATAGCAAGACAGTAGTGTACAATCCAGACAGTCCTAAATATTGGTGATGTATATCTCCAGGGCCGGTTTAAGCAACAATGGGGCCCCTGGGCAAAATAAACCTGGGGGGCCCCCCAACAGATACCCCGGAGCAAAAATTGGCATTAAGGGACCTATTTTGCAGCTGGTATAGTCAGGGTTTGAAGCCCCAAACGGTCGGAGCTCCACATTCTGGCTATCCCAGCCTGCATGGGGGACAAGGGGTTAAAAAGTTTCAGGAGGGGGGACCCCACAATTTTTTAAAAAAAAAATTCCCACACTCTAAACATAAAAAAAAAATAATAATTGGGAAAATAGGAAAAAAAATGCCAGGGATCTTCATACAGCCATATTGCGGCTGTATAGCGATCCCTGGCCAAAGCGCTGCGGCTGCGTATGGACCCCCTGGAAACCCCGTCAGGAAATGTATTGCTCTTTTGATACATGTAAAATTACACTACCGTTCGGTACTAAAAGTGACATTTACCGCATTTAAAAGTATACTTTTTTCCTTCAAAACTTTAAAAAAAATCGATTTTCTCAAAAACTATAAGGTCTTTTTGAAAAATTGTTTTTTCCTCTTATTCCCAATGATCTCCTTAACATATCCTGCAAATTTAGGGTTTCTAGAATTTAAGGTGGATTTGCTATTAACCATTAAAGTCGGCTGGTTTTTAAATGTGTATTTTTTTTCTTTGAAACTTTAAAATCGATTTTCTCAAAAACTATAAAGGTCGATTTGAATTTTTTTTCCTCTTGTAGCCACTGGGGGCCCCTACAAGCTCTGGGGCCCTGGGGCAGCTGCCTCCTTTGCCTCTATGGTAGCACCGGCCCTGTATATCTCCCCCCTCTCGCCCCCTCCCCCCCCCAAAAAAAAAGGAGTCATTTTATATTCCCAATAATCCATTCAGACTGGGTCAAAGGTGTCCCAAGTACCCCCCCATGCTGCTGCCATCAGGTGCCATTACCTGCCAAGTACAGGCGTATAGGAGTGCTCATTGTAGTTGTTTGTGGAGGGGTTATTTCACTGGTGCCGATTGTCTTGCAGGCAGGGCTGAGGCTCTGCATTATTGTAGTAGCAGTAACCCATCAGATGCAGGTGGGCGTCATACCTTCACTAACAAATGATGCCTACTGACATCTGATACTGGGACAGTGCCGCGATTGGCCCCAATGACAGAACTTGGTCCTGCCCATGAAACCATTGGCACTAGTGAAATACCACATCCACAAGCGTGAACTGGCCAACCTCCTACCGCTGTATTAGCGGCCACAGGGACGAGGGATTAGTGGGACAGGAGCCTTACTGCTTTCCTCCCTCTCCTGGTGCCTCCCTCCTAAGTCAGCTTCATGCAGAGTAAGCTTAATGGTGCTGCAAAACAGACTCACCTGATCCACGCTGCAATGATGTCACCCTTTACCCTTAGCAGCGGCTGCTTTACTCTCCACTTCAGTCCTCTGAAAATTGCACGTAATTGTGACATGAAGGGACCAGGAAGTGGCTAGCTGGGTGGCCGCCACAAAGGATAAAGAGAGACATAATTGCAGAATGGATCAGGTGAGCCTGTGTTGCCATAACACTGCGCTTACTCTGCATAAAGCTGACTTAGGAGGAGGGCCCTAGGAGAGGGAGGGAGGAAAGCAGTCAGGCCCCTCTCCCATCCCATGCTCATGCACCTTGCACTGCTCTTAATATAGGATTGGTAAAGGGAGGAGCGCACAAGAAGGGTGGGCCACTATATTACCAGGGATAAAATTGATAGGGGTGGTGGGACCAATGGCCCTCATGGCTCATTAAGGTTTGCATTGTGTAGCCATCTTAAAACAGTTTTCTATCCAAACCTCTAAAATACTCCAAAGAGGTAATTTCCTCAGTTGTTGCCATGGAAGATTTCTGGATAGGGAATTACAGGACACCCCTGCACTATCGATGCATCAGGTTTAGCATTTTAGCACATTTTTTCCCTGGTTTTGTCCTCTAAATCTAGGTGCATCTTATAGTCCAGAGCTTCTTTTATTCCGAAAAGTGTGGTATTCACCAGTTAATCACCTGGTTGGAGCCCAATGTTCACAAGCAGTATAATTTGGGGTTTGTTTGAGATGTGCATGCAAGCACTTTTTCATGTCCAGTGTTCTCCCCAGGCTCTTTTAGCCGGGCTAGTTTTGGTGAGCACCCGGCTGTCAGCGGCTCACCACCTCCTATGCTGTGAGCAGAGTTGCCCTGCATTCTCTCCTCTCGCCCCACCCGGCTACTTTTTCATGCCGCCCCGCTGGAAATATTTCTGGGGAGAAGACAGAGGTTAATAATAAACATGACATTTGGTTCTAGATTTTAAAGCTGTACTTTTCTGTGGCTGTACTTCCTTCTAGTCATGCAGATGAAAGACCCCTGCACTGACTGGCTTCATGTTCAGAAAGTGAAGTCTTGAAATTGATCCTGGTCAGAAAGGAGTTCCACTCAATAAAGCTTAGCAAATGTATGGTTGCTGGACCAGGTGGCAGCTTTGTAAATCTGTTCCATTGTTGGCGTTTCCTTTCAAGACCAGGTCACTGCGATTACTGCAGCAGAGCGAACTAAACATGAAGCAGTAAGGCCCATTTTACACTTAATCAGTTGCTCTCAGTTATAACTAATTTTCAAAGAAATGCCCATGTTTCCCATGGGGGGGGGGGGGGGGGAATGAGTTGAACTTACCCAGGGCTTCTAATGGTCCCCCGCAGCCACTCACCGATGCTCCGGCCCTGCCTACAGTTCACTTCTGGAATTTCACTTATGTGCCTGCGCAGTACGCTCCTGGTGACATCAGCGGGAGTGAGGACACTGCAACGCAGGCGCAGTGGTTTTCAGACTTTAAAGTCTGAAATTCCAGAAGTAAACCGGAGGCGGGGCCGGAGCATCGGTGAGTGGCTGCGCGGGCACAGGATGTCTGCGGGGGACCATTAGAAGCCCCGGGTGTTAAACTCATTTTCCCCCGATCCCCCTACAGTATTCCTTTAACTGAAATCTTCACAGAGCACTGGTATGGAAAAAAAAAAGCGTACTAAAGCATTTCAAGGCATTAAGTCTATTTATAGCCATATATGCTTCAAAGATTTCTGCCTTCATCCACCCTGAAATAGTACATTTGGAAGTGCGGTACTACCGTCATTTTTCCTTCAAAAAGGAACAAATAACCTGCACACAAGCTAGATATTCATTGTTAAACAATTGCTTGAGATAATCTCAGTTAGAAATTTAGCACCAGTACAGTCTATTAGGGAACCATCATAATGGATTGCTAAATAAAATAATGTCATTTTTTTATTTTTCTTCTTGCTGTGGGATGTCTCTGGCTCATCCAAAGCAGCAGTGTTTTTCAGAGTTGCCTGCACATTGTCAAACTTGTGTTGATGAATGCATTAACTGGACCTAACCTACTTCTGAGCTTTACTAATAACAGAGTAAAAAGTTATAGAAAGTGTCAAGAAACCAGGCTAAAATTAGTACTTGCCCACCTTATGTGGAAGGACTGTTCCCACAAACCACCACAATAAACTACCAGACAATGTCAACTATGTGGATAGGAACTAAATAAAATTGAAAAGTATTTTACAAGTTAGTTAATGTCACAGCGATGAATTACCACAGCTTCTAAAGGCTATTTCACCAGAATGATCCATGGACATTGCAAAAACATCTTTTACAATATTTAAATACAATGAGCCTCCATGGTAATCCCTTCATTAAAAATATTTTTTTGGGGGGGAATTTTGAAGCCTAAAGTAAGTAGAGAAGAAGCCGCGAAAAGTGAGTGAGAGTGTGTGTGTGAGTGTGTGTGTGTGTATATACACTTTACTATTCCTACCAAGAAATGGTCACTTTTTAGGGAGAAACCCATTAACCTACAGTACGTTTTTGGGATGTGGAAAGAAAGGGTAATTCCCATGGGTAAGCAGTGCAAATAGAGAGAAAACATACACACTCTACTCCGATAGTGTTTGGGCCAAGCACAGAACATGCAACTTAAAGAGTAACAAAGGATTGAACTTCATCCTAATCAGTAGCAGATACCCACTTTCCTATGAGAAAGCTTTCCTTTCCTCAAATGGATCATCAGGGACCTCTGTATGTCTGATATTACGGTGAAACCTCTCCCACAGTGTGATGTCAAGACCATGGTCCTGACATCACACTGTGGGACCCTTGTTGCATTGTGGGAAATAACAGCTGTTTCCAACTGCCAAAAAAGCAGCATCTCCTTCCACAGACATCACCTGCCAACAGTAAAGATGTCGCCATGTGATAAATGTCAGAACGTAAATCAGGAAAGGAAAGATTTTACAATGGGCAACCATTGACCAAATCATTAATAAATAAATTTTAATAAAAAATAAGCACATTTTTCATTACGTTATTTTCACTACAGTTCCTCTTTAAGGCAAGAGTGCTAGTCACTAGTTCGCTGAGCTACCAATATGGGCATGCATGGGTGTAGAGTGACTGCTTTGTCAGTTAAAGCCATTCCTAATAGCCAGGAGTCCCAGCTTCAATTTCACTGGATGGGAGGCGTGAGCAAGGAGCTGAAAGATGAAGGTTTTTGTAATTTTTATTTAGCAAAAAAACGACAACATTTTTACATGTGTAATCAAACATTTTACCAAATGCACATAAAAATCTGTGCTGAAACTTGGGCTTCAAAATCTCAACAAAATAATGTAAATGAAACTCATCACACCTCCCTCTGTATTTAAACATAATAAGGAGCAATTACACGGTGGCCTTACCAGTCCTGAAGCAGAATCATTGCCATTCATGCTGTCTGGAGACCTTGATATGTTCTAAATGATAAAAACAGATGACATCTGCATTTAAATGTGTCTAACATAAAAATAAGACATTACTCAAACCACATTGTTATGCAATTATAAGACTTCTAGAAATTATAATTGGCTGAATCTGTAAAACCAATGCTCAAGAATAAGCAGTAATTATGCCTTTCATTATTTAATAGAAATCATATAAAACACTCACACAAAATACTACAAGTAAGTGTATTCTTTAAATATGGGATACACAGGGACAGTAACAGAGCACGGGAAATCTAGTACATGATTTGCAGTAAAGTCACAGTACACATACACTGTACACACTTAGCTACATGTATTAAGCATCTTTCTAATAAGTTATATGCAACACAAGTAAATGTTTGCATATACATATCATCTGACGGACTTAAAGTGGAATTCCAGGCAGAACAAAGAACAATACTACACAGTGAAGTCATAATATAACTAGGTTCCAGCCTTTAGAACTTTGTTGGTTTGAGGTACCCCTGCTGGAAACTCCAGCTAAAGGTCCAGCACAGTCAATGTTAAAAAAAGACTGCAGTTTCTGATGTGACTGCCTACCGTATTATACAGGAATGCTAGGATGTGTGGGCTATAGCTACATCAACATGAGGTTTATCCCTCACTGTGAGATCATTAACATCAACTAACAACCTCCTAACTTCAATGATGGAAGATATTGTAGCAAAAGAGTGGATGCTCCCTTTCCTCCAACGTTTCCACCCTAAGGATTAGGACATAAACCAAGAATGATGGGAGACAACAGCACTGGATGAAATCCTGCACATGAGCATAAGCCAAGCATTACTCTCTCCACTTGGCCGGTAGTATTTCAATGTGGGACCCTCTACAAAGCACAACAGATATTTTTTTAACCAATAAACCTGTTTTGCTAAATATTTTTCGTATAAAACTATCGGCATGGGCACGGATTGCTCTCTCTGTATGAGCCTGGAGTTCCACATTAAAGTGAATTAGTACAGTAATCCCACATTCAACATTGCCAGAAACTTGTAGGGATAAGTGTTGTTAAATGGCTTGTAGATGCGAATTATAAAATCCCCTGTTCCCATGCAATGCATTTATTAGTAGAGCTGGAAGTGTGCACTGAAAAACCATTAAACCTCCTGTTCCTGATTGATGTGTGTTATTCATCTTACCATGTGCCTTCTCACAGGGAAAACAGAAAGGAAGATCAGTGGCTTCCTTATTTAATACAGCAAAGGGAAGATAAGTGGGAGTGTATCCTATAACACCTACCCTCCCTGTTACCAGAAGGCAAACATGGAGACCGGCAATGGAAAAGGAGAAGACTACGCCCAGCACTGTTGTAACGTTTTATTCAAAACATGAGGTAACCTCATGAATATTAAAAGATGAAGGGCACAGGCCTGGTGGATGAAGGGGCGGTGGGTGCAGGGACTGGTTTCCCCTATGGCTCATAAGAGCTTCCTCCGAGGCAGGTTAAAGCTGCGTACCCACTGGGGGATATTTGCAGCGATGTTACCAGACAGCCGGCAACATGGTTTACCAGAAGCATGTTAAACGGAGTTACCTCCCGCAGCGATCACGCATCGTTCAGCACCGGACATGACGATTCAGATTGGGTAGAATCCCGACGAATCCCGTACAAAGTACTGTGATCATTTGAACGCTCATTCAAGCCCGTCATGTAACATCGTATATACCCGCCGGCAGGAGGATGGATCGGGGATAGCTTGTCGTGGGACTTCGTCGCTGGATCCATCTTCCTGCCTTGTAAGGCGAGTATGTAGCTTTACAAAACCAAGCTGTTTCCAGAACTAAGCTTTGTAAATTAAACAGTGACGATTTGCAAATGAAACTAGAAATCTGACTTATTGCTATAGGCAGCAAGCAGAAAAGCATTCACCAAATGAAGCCCAGGGCTGCAGTTTTATCTCTCACAGTAGAAGCTGTTCTAGGTCAACTGAAGGCTAGTGCCTACTAATCCTGTCACCAATAGCACATGACTTGAGTTGGTGACAGTTTGATAAAGGAAGCAGCTTAGTGAGGAAGAAAAGGCGGGCTCAATTTACAAGCAAGTCCTGAGTCTCCCCTCTAATACGCATAAGAAAAAAAAAAAAGACCATTTCAGACTAATGAACATTTAAACTAAAGCCAGACATGAAGCAATAAAGGGGAACCAGTATTTTGTTTTGACAAGTTTGCTTCACCTTAAGGCTGATTCATGCTCCTGCCGCATCCCACCACAAGGCATAAAACATCAGTCATATGACCCTGCTGCAAAGTGTGCCGACAGGGTCCTATTCATAGCACTGCCGCACATGTCACATTCAGTGACATATTTCCTGCTTGGCAGAAAGCAAGTCACTGGGATTCCCTTCAGTCCGAGCATGCGCACCGCACAGTGCGCCAGTGTTCACACCTACTCTGTCGCCCATAGAATTCCACTACCCCATGCATTAAGTGTGGTGCTTGCAGTAATACGCTGCAGCCCTTGCATCTGATACCTCCGGTGCAGCAAAACAGACTGCAATAGGTGTGAAATTCTCCATAGACTTTCATTGCTTTTGTGGCCTCTTGCAGTAAAATAGGGTAACGCAACACAGGTTGCAGGCTCTTTCACACCAATAATCGCTAAACCCAATCACAGACGCATTTTGCGATTTTCACCAATTTGGGCTCAATCGAAACGCAGGAAGAGTGTAGCAGATCTTTGCCTTTTAAGAAAATCGTAAACGCATTCAGTATGAATGCATTCCCACAATTCCAATTGGAATGTCACTGTACTTGCGTTTGGAAAATCGCAAGCCTTTTCATAAACAAAACTGAATGCAGATGGTGTTATATTAGTGGAATAGAAATATTCTTTAAAACATTTTCTTCACCCTTCTTTGCAGCTAAAACTGACAATATACTTTTAAATAGTAGATATTTACAAGCTTTATTGTCCCTAAATTAGATTTCCAAGGCATGGTACAGATGATAAATATCACAACACTATTACTTACCGGTATGTACAATTATTTAACAGTTTATCCATTATACCAATTTTACTTGAATCTGACAATTGAAAAGCTAAACAATTCTAGCTTTGTTGAAACTCATAAGAAAACAATGGCTTTATTGTGTCTGGGTGACAGGCAATGGTGCATTACCAAGCACACTGGAGAACTAGGCTTGACCAAGGAAGAGCTGGAGTTAGAAACATTTGAGCATTAACAATGTTAATGTAAATTAAAGAAACCCCATATCAAAAGCACACAAGTAATATATTAGTGCTAGTTACAAATACAAGCAATGAATTACTACCGGAGGGATCTAGAAGCAGTTCTAAATTAATTATGCTTCAGGGAGGGCTGAAAGGAAAGGGGTAGACTCACCACACTGTCACTCTGTGGTCTGGACCTTTTGGTATAGTCCAGAGCAAAAATTGTGTACTCAGAGAGTAAAGCAGGCTCTGCTATCATCCCGGCCAGCAGCTGCTCCACACAATGCAATGGAATGAGATAAATCATCAGACATCAGTGTTTAAAGTCACCTTAACCAGCTGACTTATTTTGCTATAATCATATACCTGTCATATTTGTAATTCAGTTATCAATGTAAAACAAGCTAAAATGCTTTCCTAAAGCCTAACTAGACACAAGCCTGATCAATGCAAATTCTTAGATCAGTAACACTGATAAGAATAATTAATACCTTTGGAACTGAAGGTTTTAAATAAATAAATAAATAAAAAAATTGTGTCACTCCGCCACTAAAGACTAGTTTCCATCTGGCAGATTGTGGTATTACCATTAGTGACTTCTGACGCGTATGAGGCGCAGGATACAGCCGGTATATGGCTGATCCTGCTGTTGCACACGTTCCTGGCCGTGTTAAATACTATTCCCCCTCCAGGCCACCATGGATGAAATAATTCAGCTTCCAGCGATTGCTGGAAGCCGAATCGTGTTTTAAAAGTAACTTCAGCTCCGTCTTCTGACGGCGCCGAAGTTACTCCCTGTGCGCTGCTATAGCCGTAATTCCTATTACAGCCTATGGTAGCGCCGGCTGCGCACAAGTCTCCTGCGCTGGATTAACCGTGTTCAACTTCTGTCACCTCGTCTTCTCTGCCAAACACATTACTGCAATGCAGAGATATGCAGGCAATACAAGGAAAATACTCTAGCATATGTTTTACTCCTATTTTAGGTGTCACATAAGCACACCCAATTCATCCACACATCAGGTGAATTCAGGCTGCACTGCCAAGCAGCTTTGGTTCATGTAACAGGTTTTGTGTTCACCACTTTGCTTCTATACTCTATTTTGTATTCACTTATCCAGATTGCCATTAGAATTTGCCTTGATCAAGTTGGGGTTAAGTTGGGCTTTGACTGTTATGAACAGTACTTTGAATTTTATAAAATGTATATGAAAAAAGACATTAGAATCTAGCATTCCCCTTTTTTTCATGCCTGACTATTGTTTGTACAGCTACATATACAGTATGCGTATAGAAGTGTGTATGAACACTTATTTTAAATTTGTCTGGACAAACTAGGCTTTCTTTGGGTGGTATTATTTTTCCCAAGAAACATTTTATTTGAATTGCTAAGTTTAGAAGGGAGAGAAGGGGGGGGGGGGGGGGGGGAAATGTATCTGTAGCGGATTCAAGGATATTAATCATCTCCCATATCCTGAAAGCAAAGTGCTTAATAAATTTGAATTTCCACCATTATAGGTTCTCATAGTGCCTCCCATTTATAGGATACATTAAATAATGTCCTCCATTGAGAATGGCTCCTACTAGGATTACCTCTTACCAGTTATTGCATTACCAAAGTGTCTTTATTATAAGGTCCTCCCATTAGCCGTTCCCCCATTTTCAGTGCCCCCAAGAGCAAATGGAATGTCTATCTCATTATGCCACATGTCAGTTGTGGTATCCTTTAAAGAGACACTGAAGTGAAAAAAAAAATTATGATATTATGATTTGTATGTGTAGTACAGCTAAGAAATAAAAACATTAAGATCAGATACATCAGTCTAATTGTTTCCAGTACAGGAAGAGTTAAGAAACTCTAGTTATCTCTATGCAAAAAAGCAATTAACCTCCTTAGCGGTAACCCCGTGTGTGACACGGGGTAAGCCGCCGGAGGGTGCCGCTCAGGCCCTGCTGGGCAGATTTAAATAATTTTTTTTTTGCTGGACGCAGCTAGCACTTTGCTAGCTGCGCCAGCACCCCGATCGCCGCCGCCGCGCGCCCGATAGCCGCTATCTGGTGCAGCGCGCGGCCCCCACCCCCAGACCCCGTGCGCTGCCTGGCCAATCAGTGCCAGGCAGCGCCGAGGGGTGGTTCGGGACTCCCAATGACGTCCCGACGTCGCTGAAGTCATCCCGCCCCGTCGCCATGGTGACGGGTGAAGCCCTCCAGGAAATCCCGTTCTTTGAACGGGATTTCCTGATTGGAGATCCCTGAAGGCGATCGAAGCGGGCGGGGGGATGCCGCTGAGCAGCGGCTATCATATAGCGAGCCCTGGGCTCGCTACATGATTTAAAAAAAAAAAAAATTTAAAAACTGCTGCGCTGCCCCCTGGCGGTATTTTTCATACCGCCAAGGGGGTTAAGCTCTGCGACTTTCAAAGTCGTGGAGAGGGCTGTTATCGGACTTTTAATATCTCAAGTGTTATTGAACTATTTACTTTTTCTCTGAAGGAGGAGAGGTCATTAGTTCACAGACTGCTCTGAAAGAATAATTTTGAATGCTGAGTGTTGTGTAATCTGCACATATTATAGAATGATGCAATGTTAGAAAAGACACTATACACTAGACACCTGAAAATAAAAAATATGAGAATATTTTCTTTTCTGCTAAACTTCTAGTAATTATTCATAGTACACAACCAATTATATCATATATATTTTTTCGCTTCAGTGTCTCTTTAAGTAATTAGCTGTACTGACCAGGAGCCTGTTCTTCAATTTACAGATGTGGAATGATCCAATGACTGACAGCAAACATGGAGACTTCTGTAACACCATGTTATAGGTGAGCAGGCAAATTATTCTCGTCTCCCACTATCTTCTGGATCTCCATTTGTTTCAATTGTCACCCCCCCCCCCCCTCAAAAAAACCCCAAAAAACATTTCTAACACTACAGATGCTGCAGGACAAAATAAATGTATAACACAGAAAGCCTTCATACAGACTTTTGTTTCCACAATGTTGAACAGGAAGCACCTCTGACTTTGTTTTTTGAAAAGTATTATTACATTTGATTTTAACGGATACATACAAAATAAAACATACATACATACTGAGGGAAAAAAATGATAATTTAAACTAACCTCAGATCATGAAAATCTATCCATTTATGCCATTCTTGCTGCATTTTCTTTTATCATAGAGACCTTTAGTAATACCCAGGTTCACATGTACAAGCTTCACCCATTCTGGACGCTCGATTTCCCAATGTAGCATAAGGAGTTTGATGGCATAAGTGACAAAAGCGGAATAGAACGCAATTAGCAGGCTTGGGTATTAACTCATCAACTGCCCCAACCATGGGTAAGAAACTCTTTGAAATAGCATCCCATTGTGAAACAAGAATGCTGAAGATTAGATCACTTATTTGTTCCCAGTAAGCAGAGCTGAGAAAGCAGCTTCAGACCATATATATAAAAATAAATAAATAATCAATCCTGCCAACTCTTCACAACAGGACAATCCGCGTGAGGATTGGTTAGATTTTTGGATTCTTGCTGGGGACATACAAGCTCTATGTACAGATTAATTGGTCCCCAGCTGAAATGTCACAATAATTTATTTTTTTTATTTATTTTTTTAAAGCCCCTGACTTACTTCCACATCCTTTGCAAATTCATATTCCACATCCATTGCAGTGCATGGCTTATTTAAAAAAAAGTCTGACTTGACTTCCAATGTCCTGACTGGGTCAAGTGCAGCTGCCCTGCTCACAAAGCCTTGACTAAATCTGGTCCATTTATAATGCCCATGAGCCCTAGCTCAGCAGATCCTCTGAACACCTTTTCTCTCACAGTTCTGCCTCCTGAGAGGACTAGAAGGACCAGTTCCTACATACTTTGTGTTATCATGCGGCCTCTGCCACACTACCGCCTATGTAGCTGACATTATCAAACAATGTGTGTGGATAATAAAATTGAACAGGCCCGGTTCAAAGCAAATCCACTGTGTCCTAAATAACGAACAGGACTTACCAACTGCTATACAACAAACTCATGCATTCTAACTTTGTGATCCCCAGATACAGTATGACTGTTCTCAACAGAAAGAAATTATACTGCTTGGTCATGTGTCCACTAATGTTTTATTTGTGGGTCTTCCCTTGTGCTGGTCCATATGTGGGCAGAACTCCCCCATCCGGGTGTCCTCCTGAAGGGCGCAACAGGAAAAAACGTCCACATTGTAATGATGATTAAACACAGACTGGGCAAGGAAGCGATTTCCTCTTATTTATGTATACCAGCCTCATTTATTAAGGTTCTCCAATGCTGGAGAACATCAGTGTTTATCTAAATATTATTTTTATTAGGGTCAAAAGTTTGGAAGCCTCATCTAGTTCACAACATTACGAGGTTTGGTAAAGAGAAGTGCTTCTGCTATTAGAGTTGCATGCAGGGTCTCCTGGATTTATTAAAAATTACGTAATTGTTGTGGATACATGCACGATACTGCATTGTACAAATATTCATCCACTAGTATTTTGTTTGCAATACGCAACGTGTTATGCTATAAACCAAGTGAAGGTTGCAAACTTTCCATACTGCCTCTAAAGAAGTCCTTAGGGCCTTTTCACACCGAAAATCATGATCGCTGTGATTCCGATTTTCAACATATAAACAAGTACATTTTACTGGCAATTCACGGTGGCTATTTTAAAACTAAATATTGTGCAACAGCACAGAAAATGCAGCATGTATCGGCCAGTGCACCAGTGGAAAAGGTACACTGCGATTACATTAGTTATTTTAGGAAGCAGACTGACTTTATTAGTAAGTAAATATGTCAACTGAACTCAGAAGGAAGAATTAAAATTTTCTGAATACTTAAAGGGACTCCGAGCAGTGCAGAAACTATGGAAAGATGCATATCATTTTAAAGCTCTCTTTCTCCTCTTTCCAATGATATATAAACCGCCACCCTACGCCTTTTAGTTTTCGCTATTTTCACGATTGAAGTTGCCGTGGCCGCAATTTCGATCGCGAAAATAGAGAAAACTAAAAAGGCATAGGGTGACGATTTAGGTGTCGCCAGAAAGAAGAGAAAGAGAGCTTTAAAATGATATCCATCTATCCTTAGTTACATTGTATTACACAGGGCGACTTTTTCTGCTGAATGGAGCTGCTGACTTTGAGAAAAAGTCGCCCTGTGTAATACAATGTAACTATGGAAAGATGGATATCATTTTAAAGCTCTCTTTCTTCTCTTTCTGGCGACACCTAAATCGTCACCCTACGCCTTTTAGTTTTCTCTATTTTCGCGATCAAAATCGAAAATAGCAAAAACTAAAAGGCGTAGGGCGGCGGTTTATATATCATTGGAAAGAGGAGAAAGAGAGCTTTAAAATGATATGCATCTTTCCATAGTTTCTGCACTGCTCGGAGTCCCTTTAAATTATCTTATTAACTTTTGTCATACTTTCTGACCGCTCTCATATAGGGCTTGATTCACTAACAGTACCGCAGCCAAAACAGCGCGAGTAAAGTTCTGTCACTCATGCTAATTATTATTATGACTTTCTCACATCTTCTTGCACGCTAGTGGCAGTGTAGCATGCGTTACCAAGCAACGGCCGATGCTTCATCTTGCCACTGCTACATTAATTAACGTAGTAGCGGCCGCGCTAGTGAAGTATCACAGTAGCAGTACGCCACTATCGCATGGCAAGATGAAGCATTGGCCGTTGCTAGGTAATGCACACTATGTTGCAACGTAGCGTGCAAGCAGGGCTGTGGAGTCGGAGTTGTGGAGTCGGGCAATTTTGGGTGCCTGGAGTCGGGAAAAAAATGCACCGACACCGACTCCTAATGAATTTGTAACTGTAATTAAAATAGAAAATATGATAAAATGTTCTATTTCTCAGATAATAGTCATTAAAAATAATGTATATACAGTAACAGCTGTGCTTAGTCCACAAAAATGAAATAAACCAATCAAAATTAGTTACTTGTGCTGCTTCACTAAAGCAGTCCCTGTATTTTTAAGGTCAGATATACATATCTGATTGTGACTGTATATATGATGTGTACACAGGAATCTCTTATATATACTAAATAACATCTATGCTGTAAGAATAAAGCCTGATGTGTAGCTGTGTCACCAATAGAGATGGTCAAGGAGATGGAAATAATTCTGCACTGATGCTGATTTATGCAAATGTATGCACTCCCTTTGCTGATGAAATCAAATAATTTGATAGGTTGTTAAAATTTGGTTTGGTGACTACAAATTAAAGGGTACCTGAGACGGATGAAAAGTAAAGTTTTATACATACCTGGGGCTTCCTCCAGCCCCGTTCAGGCTAATCAGTCCCTCGCTGTCCTCCACCACCCGGATCTTCTGCTATGAGTCCTGGTAATTCAGCCAGTCAGCGCTGTCCGGCCGCGTGCCGCTCCCACAGCCAGGAACATTCTGCACCTGCGCAATAGTGCTGCACAGGTGTAGTATGCTCCTGGCGGCGGAGTGTGTGCATGCGCACTACGCCCGATTGGCTCAAGTACCTGGACTCATAGCAGAAGATCCAGGGGGTGGAGGAGGACAACGGGGGACTGATTATCCTGAAGGCGGCTGGAGGAAGCCCCAGGTATGTATAAAACTTTAATGTTATCTGTCTCAGGTTTACTTTGTTACACAGTAGTACTATACTCTACATATGCACTCTCCACAGAGCTGCAGGGAATCCACTGAGAATGCTCTGCACATTGAACACAGAGGTGTTGTCTGTTACCCATAAACCTTGTTCAGATTGTGCATGAAGAATGTGTAATAGAGGAAGAATCTCCTCATTCCCCTGCAGAGTACCTGCACATCACTCTTACATGTACCCACAGTTACATTGCCTAGGGCCTGATAGATGTTCTTTGTTCCGGTTTGTACCTTTTACAAGTACTCTTACCAAGGACTAGTTTTAGTCTAAAGGGAATAAATATAGTAGTCTACATATCCTTCTCACTTCAGTTGTCTTGTAAAATTCCTAAGCGTTGGCAGTTAAGAGACGAATTTCATGTTACATACTTTTAATCAACAAAATTGTAATATGCAAATTAGAGGAGTCGGAGGAATCCTAAACTGAGGAGTCGGAGTCGGTGGGTTTTTGGACCGACTCCACAGCCCTGCGTGCAAGGAGATGTGAGACTGCCATAATAATTTATTAGCACGAGTAACAGTATTTTAGCCGTTTGCCTGTGGTACTGTAAGTGAATCAAGCCCATACTTTCTTACAGGAGTTGTTTATTATTCTCCATAACAGAAAAGCCTTCTGCTTGTTTAGCCAGGGCCGGAACTACACCATAGGAGCAAGCTGGGCAATTGCCCCAGGGCTCTAAGCTAACTGCTGGGCCCCACAGTCTCCCTCCAACTTTACTGTGGTCCGCTGCAGAGTTCTGCACAGTGTAGCACCTCCCCTGTCCAGGCTGGCGCAGTCCTCCATAAGTTCATGGCTCGTGCACTCCCATCTACATCTCTGCTGGCTACATCTTCTCAGGGATCCAGTAGCATATTACGTAATAACCTGCATTGAGTCACGGAGGAGAGGCAACCCTGTGAGGATGAAGACAAGGAACATGGAGGAGCATGACAGCCAGGACAGGCGAGTCGCTACACTATCGAAAACTCTGCAGATGACCCCGGGGACCACAATAACATTGGGGGGAGACCTGGGGGGCACCTGGCAGCCACCTCAGGGGCCATGGGTGTTGATGAGAGAATTTGACAAGAACAAAGGGGCCCCTAATACTGGTGCAGGGGTGGGGTGAGCTTTGTGAGGGGGCCCCATTGTAACTAGAACTGGCCCGGTCTATAGTGAATCCACAATGTGGGACACACTTCTATAACTTAGTGGGGTACAATTATTAAGCACAATTCAGAAGCAAGGTGCATAAAACTTTATATACAATGCAGCGACGGCTAAGAGAATGAAATTCATCATACGGGGGGGGATTTCCATGGGTGAGCTGAGGTTGACAGGGTGACAGGCTAAGAATAGTTTACCAACCTCTTTGTCGGGAGTTGCTGTGCTCTCATCTTGCTGATCTGTGACAGAGGAAGACCGACTCCTGTTTCCCACTGGCGTGGATCTTGGATGACCCTAATATATGAAAATTGCACTTGGTAAACAACAGGTATCGAATTCCAATAATTTCTCGTGCTTTTTTTTACTTAACTAGACCCAACGATCACACTATAGATTTATAGAGACTGCCATGTTATTGGCTACTCAGCTACTTGAAGTACTGTTATTAAAGAGAACCCGAGGTGGATTTTCTAAATCTTAATAGGACACAGAGGCATGTTCTCTGCACAATGGCATGCATCAGTGTCCTAATGCCGCTGCCAGTCGCCCCTGCGCTCTGCTGTCCCCCCTGAAAAATACACAGGCAGGCGGAGAGTAGTCAAAATCCAAGCAAAAAAAAAACGGTAACAGTTAAGGGGCCCATTCACTCAGCCAATTATCGGCTGATTGATCGATCGCAAATCGATTGACCAATCAATCGATTTGCGGCCGATTTCAATCGATCTGACATGATGGAAAATCTAGGTGGATCTGTTGAGATGGCTTATCATTTTGCATTGGACCTAATGGAAATCTGATGGCAAACAAATGCCATCAGATCGATTTTCAATAGATTTCATACTGAAATATATTGGAAATCTGTTCCTAGTATAAAAAAAAAAAATGTTCCTAAACACATCAGATAGATCAGAGATCTATCTGATGATCTATCTGCTGCTAATCTAACGAGTGTATGGCCACGCAGATCAGCAGAAGCACTTAGCTCAGAAGCAGTTGGGAACCAAATGGCTATATTGTTATCATCCTGTGCTTTCAAATGAGCTTATCTGCCTTCTCTGCCATGGCAGTCAAGTGACACAGGGGAGAGATCAGATTACGGCTTGTGAGACAAACGAGGGGGGATTGGACAGGCTAAACACTGTACATACAGGCTGCATTTCTCTATGTTTACCTTCTGCCCTGTGTGATCCAGGTCCAGAGGGATTTAGACAGGCTCAGCTCTCTCCATACAGGACACATTTCCTCGTTTCCCTTCTGTCCTGTGCAGGAGTTCAGGTCCACTTTAAAATGAAGCACTGCCCCCGATGACGTCACGCCACTCCATATAGCCGCTGATTGGCCACCGGGATTCAGGAAGAAGAGAGGAGATGGGGATCCCGGTGGCCAGGGTGAGCCGTCTAGAGTCCCGTTGGACAGTGCAGATCACGCGCGACACCCAGGTAAGGCTGCAGCGCATAGATGTTCACTACCAATCCTGGCTCATTTTTTCTACCCAGAGCGGATTACCGCCAGGGAAGTTAAAGGATACATACGAGCAGTGAAAAAAAAAAAAAGTTTTACTCACCTGAGGCTTCATCCAGCCGCTAACTACAGGTCGCGATTTACCAGAGGGAAGGTTGGAAGCCCTGGCCGACAGTTTAACCACGGTGTGGGACCTTACACACTTCTAGGGGCTGGATGAAGCTCCGACTTATCCTTTAAGGTGGCCATATATCTATCGACTTGGCGGCCGCTCAGCCATCTGATTCAACAATTATCAAAATCAGATGAAAATCTGTTCCGCCAAGAGCATTATTTGGGTAAAAGAGGCGCCCTGGTGTGTGATAAAAGCATTTAAGAACAGTTTAAAAACTACAAGGAAATGAGGTAGCTTACTTCAATGGCGAAAAAAAAAATCTTTGTAGTAACAAAACATTTTTATTCGTGATAGCACAGGCAACGCGTTTCGCTGGTCTGAGCCCGCCTCCTCAGCCCCCTATGCTGGACTGTTCATTCAGTTTGGCACGGTTATTGGCCTGAGGAGGCGGGCTCAGACCCGCGAAACGCGTTGCCTGTGCTATCACTAATAAAAATCTTTTGTTACTACAAAGATTTTTTCGTCATTGAGGTAAGCTACCTCATCTCCTTGTTTTTAAACTGTTCTTAAATGCTTTTATCACACAACAGGGTGCCTCTTTTACCCAAATAGTGCTTATTATACCCCCACACGCCACACGTCAGAGCATCCGTGGTTCACCGCGGTTAGGATCTGCTTCCTGTGTTTCAAGGACAGCGACCACACCCAGGTCCCCGATGACCTCCCCGAGTGGAGTCGGGTTAATTGTCTCCATCTGCTTCTCATAGTCGGTTGCCCCTCTGCAACCCACCTTTGTGAGTAGTTCATATTACCATTTTTTATCCATCTACTTGCTTGACACACCACACCATTTGGCTCCCTTTTTGTCTCCTGTGTCTTTTCTAGAGGGTGCTTTGACATCCACACTCCAACGCCGCCAAAAGCATGCACGATCGATGATGCAACCAATTTTGGGATGAAATTGGTGGCATGTATCAAACATGCTGCAAGATGTCGGGCCGCCGTTGATCGGGTGTGCAATGATAACAAGGAGCCGGAGTAACGTGGGCACATGTGTGGCGTCACACACACGCCAAATATACACTGGAAACCACATGGAGCGTGAATGCGGATTGCGTCCGGAGCCAGCAGAGGACACAGACAGGAAAAGTATAGTGCACCTGGCAGGCACATTAGACATTAGAGACATCGTCAGGGCAGCGAATGTTGCGTCACAAGGCTGATTCCTGATTGATTTCAGCATGAAATTGATTGGGAATAGACACAGCGTGTCGCCAGCACAATGTTTACCTATGCCTGTCTGTTAGCGACGCTCCCCCGCCTCCTCTGTATCGGCGCTACCCGCCCGCGTCACTTCCCTCCCGCTGATTGGAGGCGGGGGAACGTCGCTAACAGACAGGCATAGGTAAACATTGTGCTGGCGACACGCTGTGTGTCGCCAGCACTGCGGAGGGGATAGCGGCGCGCAGGGGGGTCCTGGAGGCACACCATGGGGCAACAGAGGCTGGTGTTAGTGTGCACAACCAGCCTCTGTGCCCCACTAACATAATTAAATCCCACCTCGGGTTCTCTTTAACTTAGAATGCTTGCAATGCAGAGTCAGGTTGTAGATTGCATAATAAATACAGAGCAGTGGATACATGCAATTTGATTATATGGCTGCCAATCCCACTTTAAAAAGGGACCAGAGCCTTTGGTCCGAAATTAAAGGAGTTCTGGGGGGGGGGGTTAAAAATAAAAATGGACACTTACCTGAGGCTTCTATCAGCCCCCTGTAGCTGTAATGTCCCATGCTGTCCTCCAACGGTGCTCCGTTCCCTGCCGCCGGTCCCGGTCTAATCCGCCGTCTCATTAGACTGTGTACTGCGCCTGCACAGTAAGCCCCCGATGATGCGTGCGGGAGCGAGCACTATTAGTCTTCTTAGACGAATATCACACTGGGACCGGCTGCGGAGAACGGAGCATCGGAGGACGGCATGAGACATTACAGCTGCAGGGGGCCGATAGAAGCACCAGGTAAGTGTCCGTTTTTATTTTCAACCCCCCCTCCCCAACTGAACCCCTTTAAACAGACAATGGCGTCAATTCACTAATTTTGAATTCACTAAGGTGTTATAGATTTATTGTACGTTTTATCGATAAATGCTTGATAAAGCTTAGTGAATTGAGGCCATTGTTGGGGCATTCTAACTTTTAAGCGTGAGGGCCCTTTCACACTGAACTAAAATCACCGCATTCCACCACAGGGCAATGAAAGTCTATGGAGACTTTCATACTGACACAGTACCGCGGGAAGTGACGCTTTCGCCGCATTCCCAACACTTGGACAGACAAGTCAAGGATGCTGACCTAGGGGAGGATAGACTTAAGTATTCGTGTGGTTATGCATCGAGCTGCGGCAACCTGGAAGTCATGTAAGTCTATGGCGATGCAAGGATGTAAAAAATTATGGGGGTGTGACGCACATGCGCGGAAGTGTATTTTTTACAATATGCTTCAGTGCCCCTTCGTATTTCCAAAAAAGGAAGTGAGTGTCGCTTCTTGTTTGGCTGTTAGTCAAAAGGGAATTACTGCGTTAATAAGGCCCCCGCAGTCAAATTGGCATCAGTGTACCTCTGTTTTTTTATGCACAGAAAAGATGCATTTTAAAAACTTAGGAAATAGCTGCAAAGCAGCTGTTATATAGAAATCAAAACTAGTCCTTGGTAAGAGTACATTCAGAGGGTGCAGACAAGACAAATAACATTTATATTGCGCTTTTCTCCTGGCAGACAAAGCGCCAGAGCTGCAGCCACTAGGGCGCACTTCTCTATAGGCAGTAGCAGTGTTAGGGAGAATTGCCTAAGGTCTCCTACTGAAAAGGTGCTGGCTTACTGAACAGGCACGGTCTCCTGTGTCAAAGGCAGAGGAGAGCCCTTAACCATTACACCATCCAGGAGATATAAAATTTCTTTAAAGGATTTATGGGATGACTGGGGTTAAAAAAAAAAAGTAAATACCAGTAAAGCTGTATCATCCTTCTAGGACGCGGTCTGCATTCTTTTTCCTCACATTGCATCCAAATGCTTTGCAAAGTGCCTGGACTGGGCCCCTCCCCTCGGTAGGCATCCTCGACCTGGAAAGAGAATTCCGCCATAGCTGCTTGCGCATGCAGGATTCCCTGGAGGCCGCCAGAGAGCTCCCAACCTGTGCAGGCTAACAAGCAGCAATGTGAACTGTGCAGTCGGCTATGGTGGAACTCTCTTTCTGGGTCAAGAATGCTGACCTAGAGGAGGGCCGGGGCCCGGTCCGGGCACTTGCAAACCTTTTGGATGCAATGTGGGGAAAAAGAAGGATGCAGACTACATCCTAGACCTAGAAGGCTCAAGCAGCTTTATAGGTATTTACTTTTTTTGTTTTAACCTCAGTCACCGAATATATCCTTTAACCTAGCCTTTCTCAACCTTTTTACCAGGGCTGTGGAGTCGGGCAATTTTGGGTGCCTGGAGTCGGAGTTGGGAAAAAATGCACCGACTCCTAATGAATTTGTAACTGTAATTAAAATAGAAAATATGATAAAATGTTCTATTTCTCAGATAATAGTCATTAAAAATGTATATATACAGTAATAGCTGTGCTTAGTCCACAAAAATGAAATAAACCAATCAAAATGAGTTACTTGTGCTGCTTCAATAAAGCAGTCCCCGTATTTTTAAGGTCAGATATACATATCTGATTGTGACTGTATATATGATGTGTACACAGGAATCTCTTATATATACTAAATAACGTCTATGCTGTAAGAATAAAGCCTGATGTGTAGCTGTGTCACTAATAGAGATGGTCAATGAGATGGAAATAATTCTGCATTGATTCTGATTTATGCAAATGTACACACTCTCTTTGCTCATGAAATCAAATAATTTGATATGTTGTTAAAATTTGGTTTGGTGACTACAAATTAAAGGGTACCTGAGAAGGATGATAAGAAAAGTTTTATACATACCTGGGGCATCCTCCAGCCCCCTTCAGGCTAATCAGTCCCTCACTGTCCTCCACCACCCGGATCTTCTGCTATGAGTCCTGGTAATTCAGCCAGTCAGCGCAGTCCGGCCGCATGCCGCTCCCACAGCCAGGAACATTCTGCACCTGCGCAATAGTGCTGCACAGGTGTAGTATGCTCCTGGCGGCGGAGTGTGTGCATGTGCACTACGCCCGACTGGCTCAAGTACCTGGACTCATAGCAGAAGATCCAGGTGGTGGAGGAGGACAACGAGGGACTGATTAGCCTGAAGGCGGCTGGAGGAAGCCCCAGGTATGTATAAAAACTTTAATTTCATCTGTCTCAGGTTTACTTTGTTACACAGTAGTACTATACTCTACATATGCACTCCCCACAGAGCTGCAGGGAATCCACTGAGAATGCTCTGCACATTGAACACAGAGGTGTTGTCTGTCACCCATAAACCTTGTTCAGATTGTGCATGAAGAATGTGTAATAGAGGAAGAATCTCCCCATTCCCCTGCAGAGTACCTGCACATCACTCTTACATGTACCCACAGTTACATTGCCTAGGGCCTGATAGATGTTCTTTGTTCCGGTCTGTACCTATTACAAGTACTCTTACCAAGGACTAGTTTTAGTCTAAAGGGAATAAATATAGTAGTCTACATATCCTTCTCACTTCAGTTGTCTTGTAAAATTCCTAAGCGTTGGCAGTTAAGAGACGAATTTCAGGTTACATACTTTTAATCAACAAAATTGTAATATGCAAATTAGAGGAGTCGGAGTCGGTGGAATCCTAAACTGAGGAGTCGAAGTCGGTGGATTTTTGGACCGACTCCACAGCCCTGCTTTTAACCCTGGAGGAACCCTGCAAATAACTTTTGGATCTCAAGGAACCTCTGCAAACAATTTTTTTATCTTGAGGAACCCCGTTTTCCAAAGGCATGGTCTTTAAAAGTAGATGAGGCTGTAAATTTTACTAACTCCTATTACACTGCCACTCATACTGTGCTTATTATTATTCTGACCCCCAATTTAGTGCTTATTTTTACAGTACCCCCTATTTTGATGTGCTCTATTATACTTCCCTCACAATGGGGGAAGATGCCAAGGAACCCCTGCAGAGCCCTCAAGGAACCCTGGTTGAGAAAGCCTGCTTTAACGTTTCAGCAACCAGTAAAATTGTATTTGGCTGCAAGGCCAATTTTTTTCTGCTGCTGGTGAACTGTGCCTTCCCCAGCCTGGCAGGCTATGCAGAGTGAAGGAAGGAGCTTTTATAGTTACCTGTCCGAATGGTTGTATTGGCTTCCTCTCTCCTCCACCACGACAGCGATGTAACCTCGACATGCCTACCGGTTCCAATTACATGATATGACGTGATCTGGATCCAGGAGACCAAGTCAGAGTTATAGCGCCATGCGGTGGTAGAAGAGTATCTTCAATCACCCCTCTTCCACCACCAGGTGGCGCTGTAACACTGGCATTATTATTATTATTATTTAGTATTTATATAGCGCTGACATCTTCCACAGCGCTGTACAGAGTATATTGTCTTGTCACTTAACTGTCCCTCTGAGGGGCTCACAATCTAATCCCTACTATAGTCCTATTGTCACATTGCTGTTTGTCACCCCTAAATATTGTCTGTAACCTAAATTAATGTCCAGTGCTGCGTAATATGTTGGCGCTTTATAAATACAACAAATAAATAAATAAATAAATAATATGTCTATGTATGTATTGTGAAGTGTATGTATCATAGTCTAGGGCCAATTTAGGGGGAAGCCATAACCACTTTGAAACCCTTGCTACGCTTATCTACTCCCCACAGAACTTTACCTGGGGCTCAGGGGAGTAGATAGGCGTACTTGTGGTAAACAGTGTGCTGTATGCCCAATAAGCTATCTAATTATGTATATAGGGTATCATTTTAACCGTGACAAGTGAGAGAATAGATTTTGTGGTGTTTGACAACTGAGGGATAAGTCATGTGATTTTTTTTACCGGAAAACTGAATGAAAAGCAATAAAACTGTAATTTTCATGTACTCTATACCCCCAAATAAATACTTGTAAAAACAACAAAAGTGACAGCATTGAAAAGAGAATACATAGTTACCCTAGGGACTTAGCTTTTAAAATATGTATGCCATGAGAGTGTATTACTGTTAATCATGAAGAAAAGGGCTTTTAATTACTGATAGAGTACAATGAGAAAACAAAAAACACAAACCAGAAACTAATATATTTTCGCCATACATTGTACTAGGAACATTACTTAAATGTTGAGATAACCAGGACAAATTAGCAAATAGAATGTGTGTGTTTTACCTATGGTAACATTGTTTATTTGAAAACTATAGTGGATGGAAATGGAGAAATAGTGTATTTTTTCTTTTTTTTTCTCATTTTTCCCTTTAAAATGCACAGATAATAACATAATTACTAAAAGCAAATATCACCCTCACAAAGCATAATTTGTGGCAAAAAAAACAAGATATAGATCATTTACATCTGATGAGTAGCAATAAAGTTATTGGTGAATGAATGGGAGGAGCGCTGAAATGTGAAAATTGCTCTGGTTTTTAAGCAAAAAACCCTGTGGTGCTGAAGTGGTTCTGTATGTTTTTGGGATGTGGGAAGAAATCAGGAGTACCCGGAAGAAACCCACGCAGACACGGAGAACATACAACTCCTTGCAGATGTTGACCTGGCTGGGATGACATGGGCTCTTGGATCCCAATCACATCTTGTGATTGGAACCAAGAAAATCAGTTAGAAGCTCAGAGCTGCGGGTAGGTGGAGCCACCTGGAACAGGTAACTATAACTGCTCCCTGCTGCCCGCATATTTGGATACACTAGGCAGCCAAACAAGATTTGCTGGCAGAGGTTTAGAGTGCACCAGCAGTTTCAAAAAAAAAAAATGTATTTGAAGTTGCTAATGGGTTAACTATCAGAACTATAAAGAAAGTCACTAGTCTACTTTAGGGGACCCATCAAGAATCCTCATAGGGAAATTCCACTAATGTGATAGGGTAAACAGCACCTTAACGAATGGAACGGTTAGGTTTCCAATAGGTTGTAATGAACTACGTCTACACTATGAGGATACTAAAACCTATGCACAGATCCCAACTGTCACCCTTTCGGAAGGACAGTGCCTCTTTGGAAGCCCTGTCCCTATCTATCTATCTATCTACTAAAAATGTGTTTGACTCTAAACATTATTCCCATCCTTTAAATTGATATATTACTAATTTTAAAATGTTAATATGAAGGAAAATGAACCAGGATAGAAAGGACCAGTGTGGCTTGAATTATAAAACAACATATTTCTTATGAAATCTTTATGGTATGTGTGACTAGGGGTGTGACAGTGCATGGCTTAAAGGGAACCAGAGATGAAAATAAAGATTTTATACATACCTGGGGCTTCCTACAGCCCCATATGCTCTGATCGATCCCACGCCGCCATCCTCCTCTGCCCGCAGCTACGAGAACCGGCTCCCCGCTGTTCCGTCAGTCGGAGCCAGCCTAAGCGTAAGGGAAGTGCGCTCTTTGCGTATCTCTGCAGCAGCCGCTGGAGAGATACGTAGAGGGCGCACGTCTCCTGCGTAGCTGGCTCCGATGACGGGACCCGGTTCTTGCAGATGCGGGCAGCGGAGGACGGCAGCATGGGATCGATCAGAGCGCATGGGGCTGGAGGAAGCCCCAGGTATGTATAACATCTTTTTCATTTTCCAGGCTGAGGTACATCTCTGAATCCCTTTAAGTGTCCCTCTTTCTCATCTCAAAAAGTTGGGAGGTATGCCTGTGAGGTTTCCTCCTGGGTCCCCTAAAGTTGTTGTAAGAACATAGCAGCATGTAAGCATTTGAGCAATGCTATAAATTTGATCAGCATTGTTTTCTGTCTACCAATCCACAACTATGTGAAAGTTAACCTTGCCATACACTTTTCACTTAGTGTGCATGTGCCACTTACCGCCTGTACACACTGACTGCAAGTTTACAGAAAGGAAGTGGGATATGGAAATGGTTACCTGCTGCTGAGGGCTGACAAGGCTCCTGACAGGTGACTGCTCCTCGCTTATCTTCTGCTTCAGCTTCTTGAACATAATGCCGAGTATGCGATAGGAGATGGGGTAAACTACAAAACGCAGACAGACCTAATAGTGTGAACCAGGTGAGGTGTCTATACGGGCTTCCTCATCAACGTGACCTGCCCATCATCACGCACGGATCTCACGTCACCATGCCCGTCCTGCGTGTACTACGCGCAAGCGCAGTAAAACCTCCGAGTCTCCTAAACAGCTGATCAGCAGCTGTTTTCGGAGCCATACGGATAATCTTATGCTGCCCGGAAGTGGATGAGTCCACACGCGTCCCCAGACTGGGGTGTTCTGCTTTTACAATGTGTGAGTTCTTAGCATATACCACCAGACAGCGTTGATATTTCATACGTGGGAGTTTTATGTTTATGCTGGAACGGTGCAGTCCGTCTCCATGGCGACCAATGTTCTATAGCTTTTCGCTACTGGGCTCTGTGTTCTTTACACTTCCTGCTTCCAAGCGCTGACTGAGGTACGTACTGCGCATGTTGTCCAACGTGGAGCTCAGGGACGGTGGAAGGGACATCGTCCCACTAACTGCATTGTCATTGCAAAAGAAAAGAGAGGGAATTATACATTGTATATTGAAAATATACATATACATATATACATAAATATATATATTGGAAATATATACATTGTACATTGTATATTTTTTAGATAGTAAATATATATTAATGATGAGCAGAGTAGGGCTGGAACTATTACTTTTTGTTATGTTATTTATACCTAGCAGACAGCTTGTGCATGACACTAGGTCGTCACCAGTGCGTCCTAAACGAGATGCAACTTCTAATAAGCAGCTATGGTCAGATTATAGGGGTCTCAACCCGTCTGCAAAGGGCTGCAACACCGTTACCTAATAGAATGCGTACCTGTTAAAAAGGTAAATGTGGGCACAGGGTGACAGCGCTCTCGGCACTAACTGTTTCACTATCCTTTAAATTAAATCCTAATGTAAACCTTATTTCTTTTTAGACTTCGGTACTTTCTTTCCATAGTGCAACTTAAAGAGAACCTGTACTGAGTAAAATTATCTAAAATTAACACATGAGTTAACTTCAAATCAACATTACATTACTACTTTGCCATCAGTTCCTCTCAGAAGCTCACCATTTTCTTCTGACAATGATCCCTTCTAGTTCTGACAACATTTTGTCAGAACTAAAATATATCAGTTGCTGTCAGTTACAGCTGAGAGAAGAACTGATGTGTCCATGTTTCCTTATGGCTCAAGTGGTCGATATTACAGTTTAACTGTGTGCTGACCAGGAAGCTGTTATGGGCATTTTCAAAATGGAGGACGGAGAATTCCATTAATCACAGTGGACAAACAGGACACAGGAGAGGAGAAAGAGATTGATGAGAAGACTATGCAGCAGGTAAGTATGACTTGTGTGTGGTTATTTTGACTTTTAATTTTCAGTACAGGTTTTCTTTAAGAAAGATAACACTTATATCTGCAGCCAATAGGACACGTTCTTTAGGCAGTAGCAGTGCTACAGTGTGTTGCCCAATGTCTCCTACTAAATAGGAGCTGGAACAAGAAGAGGTTAAAGCCCAGGTCACCTGTGTCAGAGCCAAAGAACTATCCAGCCACATTATGGCCTACGGCTGCACCCAAATTGTGGCACCCAAATGTATATGTTTAGAGGAAATTGGGCAACTACAGTCTTGGTTGTAGTTGTATACATGCTGATTCAAGGTGGGCAAGATTCTGTAGTCAAACATCAGTTAGGGCAAGCAGCAAATACTGTAGTCAGTAATCAGGCTTATGGAAGGCGTATCACATTGAAGGTGAAGGCAGTAATCAGGGCATGGGCGTAGCAATCACCCCTGCGACCGCTGCCATCGCAGGGGGGCCCAGAGGCTCCACCACCCTCTCCCCAATCGCAAGTGCAGCCAGTTAGCAAAGAAACCTCCCCATTCACGCCTGAAGACCATGTGCCATTATTTCCTGTTCCAGAAGCTGTTTCACTGCAGAACACTCTGCTGCCAATTGCCGGCTCCTAATCCTGTGGGGTTTGGGGACAAAGGGGGCCCCATGCTATCATTTTTGCAGGGGGGCCATATTAAGTCTAGTTATGCCTCTAAATCAGGGTAGGCGATAGACAAATTTGAATCAGCAACAAGCCATGGGATGGAGCGGGAACAGACGATAGCTAAGGTCAGGAAAACTAGGGCACAACAAATACCATGAGTTGTAAAACCACACTCTCATGGGCAGAGAGGTGATCAGAGTTAACAAAAGTGGCCCTCGTGTGGGGCGCCTAGGGTTTTTCCCTTACTTGATGCGTGGGTCCCACCTTGATGTGCAAGGGGGAATGCCTGAGAACATACCAGTGAGCATGATAAAAAATGTACACAATAGTCGCTCCAGCTATCCGCATCAACACTTGCAATCCAGAGACCCTTAAAAATAAAAACATAACAGACCGATCCTTCTCATAATGAGTATTGCCTCATCAGTACACCCTTGTGCATAAACACACACTGCGTGAGGGAATAGATGCTGTCACCAGGGTTAAATGGGGGTTCACCCCCCCCCCCCCCCTTTCTTTCCCTGCTCACCAGAGAGATTCTTTACAGTTCTGCGTATTATAAATGTCTGTGCTTACTAGACCTAAAAACACCAAGAGATCTTTCATAGCATAAAACCGCTTTAATAGGCTCCCAATGGCCCCCAAATAAAAACTGCATACATAAAACTTTCTTGCATCATAGCATAACACAATACCACATCGCCGCCGGCTCCGGTCACCTCTCACATGCCCAGGCCGCGTCTCTCCCGATCAGTGGTAATACAGCGTGCGTCCTCCAAGCTCCGCCCTACGCGTTTTGTCACGTGGGTTGTGACTCATCAGGGGCTCTTAGGGCGGAGCTTGGAGGACGCATGCTGTATTACCACTGATCGGGAGAGACGCAGCCTGGGCATGTGAGAGGTGACCGGAGCCGGCGGCGATGTGGTATTGTGTTATGCTATGATGTATGAAATTTTTATGTACGGAGTTTTTATTTGGGGGCCATTGGGAGCCTATTAAAGCGGTTTTATGCTATGAAAGATCTCTTGGTGTTTTTAGGTCTAGTAAGCATGGACATTTATGATACACAGAACTGTAAAGAATCTCTCTGATGAGCAGGGAAAGAAAGGGGGGGGGGGGTGAACCCCCATTTAACCCTGGTGACAGCATCTATTCCCTTACGCAGTGTGTGTTTATGCACAAGGGTGTACTGATGAGGCAATACTCACTATGGGCTGGTGCACACCAAAAACCGCTAGCAGATCCGCAAAATGCTAGCAGATTTTTAAACGCTTTTTCTTATTTTTCTGCAGCGTTTCAGCTAGCGTTTTGCGGTTTTGTGTAGCGGTTTTGGTATAGTAGATTTCATGTATTGTTACAGTAAAGCTGTTACTGAACAGCTACTGTAACAAAAAACGCCTGGCAAACCGCTCTGAAGTGCCGTTTTTCAGAGCGGTTTGCGGTTTTCCTATACTTAACATTGAGGCAGAAACGCATCCGCAATCCAAAATCTGCAGCAGCCCGGGAGTATGCGTTTCTGCAAAACGCCTCCCGCTCTGGTGTGCACCAGCCCATTGAAATACATTACCCTAGCGGATCCGCACCCGCAAGCAGATCGCAAACCGCAGCGGAAACGCTCCGGTGAGCACTAGGCCTATGAGAAGGATCGGTCTGTTGTGTTTTTATCTTTAAGGGTCTCTGGATTGCAAGTGTTGATGCGGATAGCTGGCGCGACTATTGTGTACATTCTTTATCGTGACTGGGACTTGTCTCTGTGTATACTCAGCGGCCTAACAAGGGAGTGTGGACTGAGCGCAACATCACGGTGAATACCAGTGAGCATGCTGGGGTATATCTCCATTTGCCAGAACTCCTGCCCATACAGGAACCAATCCCTCCCCCTTACAGCCAGCCACCATTTGTCCATTGGGGCTGCTTTCTCATGGTGTGTTTGACGGAAAGCCCTTACCAATTGTTGGATATGTACATTTCACTTTTGTTGACATGAATTCTCTCCCATACCATAGCCATTTCACTTACTGAAATATTGCAGATGATCTGCTGCTGCTTGGAGTGCATAATAGCTTCTACCTTAATGTAGCTTGAGGTTGTTGAGTTAAGTCTCGAAAGCCACAGAATTTACCTGCCCTTTAATACAAAAAAGAAAAAAAAACAGTCAACATAGGACCTAGTATCTTGGAGGGACAGTGTAGCTTAGGGCCTTGTAATGAATAGCGGAGATGCCGCCGCGCGGTCTGGCAGCGGGGCGGCTGTCTCCGCGTTCAGACCGGCGGTTTCCGTACCGCAGCATGCGTCTGGTTTGCCTGGGCCTTCTAGTGCACACAGATGGAGAGCTGCGCGCGCGCTAGAAGGCAGGCCCTTTATGCCAGTAGGAGAGGGATCAGCTGATCAGGTCGATCAGCTGATCCCAGCGCAGTTACTGATTGGCTGAGTGGTGCAGGGCGGCTCTGAGGAGTGCTGCAGTATATATAGATCTTGCTGGTCAGTCTCTGGTTGTCTGCCGTTGCAAATACTTACGTGTGAGCACTCAGACCTCAGTCAGATCCCACAGTGTGTTAGAACCAGGTGGACCTGGGAATTCACACTTAGCCAGATTACGCTCTTGTTATACTTTAGACCAGTTCCGGGGTGTTGAGACCAAGGACCTCACACCCAAGCTTAGGATCACTGTGTCATTACTGTGTTATACTTTAGACCAGATCCGGGGTGTTGAGACCAAGGACCTCACACCCAAGCTTAGGATTACTGTGTCATTGCTGAGTTATTCTTTAGACTAGTTCCTGGGTGTCGAGACCAAGGACCTCACACCTCAGACTAGGATTGTGCTTTATATCTGTTATGACCATTTGCTCTGTCGACCTCTCTCTTGCTTTCTGATTCTGTACCTCTGCATATCTGCCTACCTGTTGCCAAACCCTGCCTGTACCCGGTTACCGAATCAGCCTTCTGTCTCTGTACCTTATCTGCTCGTGTGTTGCCGACCTGGCCTGCCCGACCCTCCAGGCTGTCACTCATCCCTTGAGTGTTCAGTCTGTCTGTACTAGCTGTGACACCATTCCACCAAGTGTCAGTTAGCTACTAGGACTCCTGCTCCTGAGAGAGTCCGGCCTGCTAAGCAGCCAGTGCCCTCTACTCCCCTGGAGTCCCCTGGCTGCAGTACAGTCTGTTATCAGATCACCAAGTATCACTGGTTGCCAGGTTCTCTCTATCCCCTCTCTCAAGGAGATAGTTCCTGCACAGCCGAGGGCCACCTGCCCCTCGGGTGGTCGCTGGCCGAGCTGCCTGTGTCTCCCGCCTCACTGGAGATATCTTACAGTTACACCAAACACTTACACTTCAATAGGTGTCCAGAGGTTAGTCATACTGGTATTATTGGTGATTCTGCAGATCATCCATAATCAAGTATACATCTGTATTGTTGATGATTCTGCAGATCATCAAGAAATCAGATTCTCTCTGTGTGCTGACACCAATCGTTACAGGCCTATTTCACCTGGGTGCCGCATCTGCTTCCGAACTGGAGTCGTTATAGCCATACCCTGTTCAAGCTATAGGGATTCGGATGCGGTCTGTGGAAATCTACAGCCAGTAGCATTTTTTGGGGGCCGCACATCACTGCATGTAGGAAACATCTGTGATTCGTGGCTAGTTGAAATAGGCCCTTAAGATTTGTGGTTAATCTAGGGTTTTTAGCCTTGTGTCTGTTAAATTAGGATTGACCATCTAGACCAGGGATGTTGAACTCAATGTCCTAGGTCCTCACACCTTTTTGTCAAAGCTCAAATAAATTGATAGACTTGAATCAGGAAAGGTGGTTCATTAAATTTCTCAATTTCACAGTCCATCTTACACTGGTATGGCTATGGCTTTAGAGCAGGGGTCCCCAACCCCCAGTCCGCGGCCCACTGCCAGTCCGTGGGCTGTTTCCTGCCGGTCCGCGGGTCTGACCTCTCGCACCCCTCCCCATTTCCTCCATACTCTGTCTTCTTTTTGCACAGCAGCGTGTCTTGCGGCTGCCATGAAGAGACAGAAGCAGAAGAGCGGCTTCCTGTAGCGGCGATGTGTATCACCGTTACCAGGTGAACCACTGTCCTGCTTCCTTCTTCTTCACAACAGCCGTGGGACACGCTGCTGTGAAAGCAGAAGACAGAGCATTGAGTAGAGGGGCCAACTGGGGAATATAAGAGGAAGCGGCCGCCACTAAGGGCAACTATACTATCTATACTGGGGCAACTATACTCCCTATACTGGGGTAACTATACTCCCTATACTGGGGTAACTATACTCCCTGTACTGGGGCAACTATACTCCCTATACTGGGGTAACTATACTCCCTGTACTGGGGCAACTATACTAGCTATACTAAGGCAACTATTCTCCCTATGCTGGGGTAACTATACTCCCTATGCTGGGGCAACTATACTCCTTATACTGGGGCAAATATACTAGCTATACTGGGGCAACTATACTCCCTATGCTGGGGTAATTATACTCCCTATACTGGGGCAACTATACTTTCTATACTGGGGCAACTATACCTAGATACCCTGTACCTGGCTACCTACATGCCTATACACTCCAAATCGCTTTGCCACCGCACCTGAACCGCCCCCCGACTGCGTCTACGCAGTGCACTGTGGACAACGTGGACTTTATTGACAGCGGCGCTCACGCAGGCGCACTAGAAGAGGTTGCCTCTGCACTGCCGGGGACCTCGGGCCAGTGGCTGCGAGTGGAGCTGTCAGGGTGGGACATGTCACCTGCAAGTGGCTGGAGGAAGCACCGGGTAAGTAGAGCGGGGGAGCTTTTTTTGATTGATGACTTCTTTAAGATCCCCAAATGACACAGTGCAAAATACCGCGATCGCTTGAAGTCTTGTTCACGCCTGCTGTGTGACATCACATTTACCCGCTGCCAGGAAGATGGATGGGGGGTGCTCGTCATCGTGGGATGTTGCTGGGATCCACCTTTCTGGCTCACGAGGTGAGTATGTAGCTTGACCTTTCAGATTAGGTGAAGTTGCAGGATGGTAACTGTAGTTTAAAAAAGGTGGTGTGTTCTTTCTGTCTCAATTTCTTGCTTTTTCTTTCTCTTCCTCCTTTCTATTGTATTTTTCCTTACTGTATTCTTAGCTCTCCACCATTATATTTGCTCTGCGTGGTTGAGTAGTATTCTATTGGGTTATGGATAGCTTAATGTGCACTCATTTAACCACTTGAGGACCGTGGGCTTTACCCCCCTTAAGGACCAGGCACTTTTTTTCCATTCAGACCACTGCAGCTTTCACGGTTTATTGCTCGCTCATACAACCTACCACCTAAATGAATTTTGGCGCCTTTTCTTGTCACTAATAAAGCTTTCTTTTGGTGCTATTTGATTGCTGCTGTGATTTTTACTTTTTATTATATTCATCAAAAAAGACATGAATTTTGGCAAAAAAATGATTTTTTTTTAACTTTCTGTGCTGACATTTTTCAAATAAAGTAAAATTTCTGTATACATGCAGCGTGAAAAATGTGGACAAACATGTTTTTGATTAAAAAAAAAAACCCATTCAGTGTATATTTATTGGTTTGGGTAAAAGTTATAGCGTTTACAAACTATGGTGCAAAAAGTGAATTTTCCCATTTTCAAGCATCTATGACTTTTCTGACCCCCTGTCATGTTTCATGAGGGGCTAGAATTCCAGGATAGTATAAATACCCCCCAAATGACCCCATTTTGGAAAGAAGACATCCCAAAGTATTCACTGAGAGGCATAGTGAGTTCATAGAAGATATTATTTTTTGTCACAAGTAAGCGGAAAATGACACTTTGTGACCCAAAAAAAAAAAGTTTCCATTTCTTCTAACTTGCGACAAAAAAAAAAATGAAATCTGCCACGGACTCACCATGCCCCTCTCTGAATACCTTGAAGTGTCTACTTTCCAAAATGGGGTCATTTGTGGGGTGTCTCTACTGTCCTTGCATTTTGGGGGGTGCTAATTTTGTAAGCACCCCTGTAAAGCCTAAAGGTGCTCATTGGACTTTGGGCCCCTTAGCGCAGTTAGGCTGCAAAAAAGTGCCACACATGTGGTATTGCCGTACTCAGTAGAAGTAGTATAATGTGTTTTGGGTTGTATTTTTACACATACCGATGCTGGGTGGGAGAAATATCACTGTAAATGACAATTTTTTTTCATTTTTTTTTTACACACAATTGTCCATTTACAGAGAGATTTCTCCCACCCAGCATGGGTATGTGTAAAAATACACCCCAAAACACATTGTACTACTTCTCCCGAGTACGGCGATACCACATGTGTGGCACTTTTTTGCACCCTAACCGACTAAGGGGCCCAAAGTCCAATGAGTACCTTTAGGATTTCACAGATCATTTTGAGAAATTTCGTTTCAAGACTACTCCTCATGGTTTAGGGCCCCTAAAATGCCAGGACAGTATAGGAACCCCACAAATGACCCCATTTTAGAAAGAAGACACCCCAAGGTATTCCGTTAGGAGTATGGTGAGTTCATAGAAGATTTTATTTTTTTGTCACAAGTTAACGGAAAAAGACACTTTGTGAAAAAAACCAATAAAAATCAATTTCCGCTAACTTGTGACAAAAAATAAAATCTTCTATGAACTCACCGTACTACTAACAGAATATCTTGGGGTGTCTTCTTTCTAAAATGAGGTCATTAGTGGGGTTCCTATACTGTCCTGGCATTTTAGGGGCCCTAAACCGTGAGGAGTAGTCTTGAAACAAAATTTCTTAAAATGACCTGTGAAATCCTGAAGGTACTCATTGGACTTTGGGCCCCTTAGCGCAGTTAGGGTGCAAAAAAGTGCCACACATGTGGTATCGCCGTACTCGGGAGAAGTAGTACAATGTGTTTTGGGGTGTATTTTTAACCATACCCATGCTGGGTGGGAGAAATAACTCTGTAAATAGACAATTGTGTGTAAAAAATGAAAAAAAAATCAAAAGATTGTCATTTACAGAGGTATTTCTCCCACCCAGCATGGGTATGTGTAAAAATACACCCCAAAACACATTGTTTCAAGACTACTCCTCACATTGGTTTCAAGACTACTCCTCATGGTTTAGGGCCCCTAAAATGCCAGGGCAGTATAGGAACCCCACTAATGACCTCATTTTAGAAGGAAGACACCCCAAGGTATTCCGTTAGGAGTATGGTGAGTTCATAGAAGATTTTATTTTTTGTCACAAGTTAGCGGAAATTGATTTTAATTGTTTGTGAAAAAAAAGTGTCATTTTCCGCTAACTTGTGACAAAAAATAAAATCTTCTATGAACTCACCATACTCCTAACGGAATACCTTTGGGTGTCTTCTTTCTAGAATGGGGTCATTTGTGGGGTTCCTATCAGGGCTGTGGAGTCGGTCCAAAAATCCTCCGACTCCTCAGTTTAGGATTCCACCGACTCCGACTCCTCTAATTTGCATATTACAATTTTGTTGATTAAAAGTATGTAACATGAAATTCGTCTCTTAACTGCCAACGCTTAGGAATTTTACAAGACAACTGAAGTGAGAAGGATATGTAGACTACTATATTTATTCCTTTTAGACTAAAACTAGTCCTTGGTAAGAGTACTTGTAAAGGGTACAAACCGGAACAAAGAACATCTATCAGGCCCTAGGCAATGTAAGTGTGGGTACATGTAAGAATGATGTGCAGGTACTCTGCAGGGGAAGAAGGAGATTGTAAACAGACAACGCCTCTGTGTTCAATGTGCACAACATTCTCAGTGGATTCCCTGCAGCTCTGTGGGGAGTGCATATGTAGAGTATAGTACTACTGTGTAACAAAGTAAACCTGAGACAGATTAAATTAAAGTTTTATACATACCTGGGGCTTCCTCCAGCCGCCTTCAGGATAATCAGTCCCTCGTTGTCCTCCTCCACCACCTGGATCTTCTGCTATGAGTCCAGGTACTTGAGCCAGTCAGGCGTAGTGCGCATGCACACACTCCGCCGCCAGGAGCATACTACACCTGTGCAGCACTATTGCGCAGGTGCAGAATGTTCCTGGCTGTGGGAGCGGCATGCGGCTGGACAGCGCTGACTGGCTGAATTACCAGGACTCATAGCAGAAGATCCGGGTGGTGGAGGACAGCGAGGGACTGATTAGCCTGAAGGGGGCTGGAGGAAGACCCAGGTATGTATAAAACTTTACTTTTTATCCGTCTCAGTTACCCTTTAATTTGTAGTCACCAAACCAAATTTTAATAACATATCAAATTATTTGATTTCATCAGCAAAGGGAGTGCATACATTTGCATAAATCAGCATCAATGCAGAATTATTTCCACCTCATTGACCATCTCTATTAGTGACACGGCTACACATCAGGCTTTATACTTACAGCATAGATGTTATTTAGTATATATAAGAGATTCCTGTGTACACATCATATATACAGTCACAATCAGATATGTATATCTGACCTTAAAAATACGGGGACTGCTTTATTAAAAACCACTTTAGCGGTATGGACGAGCTCAGCTCGTCCATCACCGCCGGTGGCTGCCGCTCAGGCCCTGCTGGGCCGATTTGCTCGCTGTAAAAAGCAGCACACGCAGCCGGCACTTTGCCAGCCGCGTGTGCTGCCCGATCGCCGCTGCAGCGCGGCGATCCGCCGCGTGCAGCGGCGAAAGAGGGTCCCCCCAGCCGCCCGAGCCCTGCGCAGCCGGAACAAACAGTTCCGGCCAGCGCTGAGGGCTGGATCGGAGGCGGCTGACGTCAGGACGTCGGCTGACGTCCATGACGTCACTCCGCTCGTCGCCATGGCGACGAGCAAAACGAAACAAGGAAGGCCGCTCATTGCGGCCTTCCTTGTTACTGCGGATCGCCGGAGGCGATCAGAAATATGGGTTAGGAGCGCCCTCTAGTGGGCTTTCATGCAGCCAACTTTCAGTTGGCTGCATGAAATCGTTTTTTTTTTTATTAAAAAAAAACCCTCCCGCAGCTGCCCTGGCGATCTTAATAGAACGCCAGGGTGGTTAAAGCAGCACAAGTAACTAATTTTGATTGGTTTATTTCATTTTTGTGGACTAAGCACAGCTATTACTGTATTTATACTGTATATATACATTACTTTTAATGACTATTATCTGAGAAATAGAACATTTTATCATATCTTCTATTTTAATTACAGTTACAAATTCATTAGGAGTCAGAGTCGGTGCATTTTTTCCCGACTCCGACTCCGGGCACCCAAAATTGCACGACTCCGACTCCACAGCCCTGGTTCCTATACTGCCCTGGAATTTTAGGGGCCCTAAACCGTGAGGAGTAGTCTTGAAACCAAATGTCGCAAAATGACCTGTGAAATCCTAAAAGTACTCATTGGACTTTGGGCCCCTTAGCGTACTTAGGGTGTAAAAAAAGTGCCACACATGTGGTACCGCCGTACTCAGGAGAAGTAGTATAAGGAGTTTTGGGGTGTATTTTTACACATACCCATGCTGGGTGGGAGAAATATCTCTGTAAATGACAATTGTTTGATTTTTTTTTTTTACACACAATTGTCCATTTACAGAGAGATTTCTCCCACCCAGCATGGGTATGTGTAAAAATACACCCCAAAACAGATTATACTACTTTTCCTGAGTACGGCGGTACCACATGTGTGACACTTTTTTGCAGCCTAGGTGCGCTAAGGGGCCCAACGTCCTATTCACAGGTCATTTTGAGGCATTTGTTTTCTAGACTACTCCTCACAGTTTAGGTCCCCTAAAATGCCAGGGCAGTATAGGAACCCCACAAGTGACCCCATTTTAGAAAGAAGACACCCCAAGGTATTCCGTTAGGTGTATGGCGAGTTCATAGAAGATTTTATTTTTTGTCACAAGTTAGTGAAAAATGACACTTTGTGAAAAAAAAAATAAAAATCAATTTCCGCTAACTTTTGACAAAAAATAAAATCTTCTATGAACTCGTCATACACCTAACAGAATACCTTGGGGTGTCTTTTTTCTAAAATGGGGTCACTTGTGGGGTTCCTATACCGCCCTGGCATTTTACGGGCCTAAAACCGTAAGTAGTCTGGAAACCAAATGTCTCAAAATGACTGTTCAGGGGTATAAGCATCTGCAAATTTTGATGACAGGTGGTCTATGAGGGGGCGAATTTTGTGGAACCGGTCATAAGCAGGGTGGCCTTTTAGATGACAGGTTGTATTGGGCCTGATCTAATGGATAGGAGTGCTAGGGGGGTGACAGGAGGTGATTGATGGGTGTCTCAGGGGGTGGTTAGAGTGGAAAATAGATGCAATCAATGCACTCAGGAAGTGATCGGAAGGGGGTCTGAGGGTTTGGCCGAGTGATCAGGAGCCCACACGGGGCAAATTAGGGCCTGATCTGATGGGTAGGTGTGCTAGGGGGTGACTGATGGGTGTCTCAAGGTGTGATTAGAGGGGGGAATAGATGCAAGCAATGCACTGGCGAGGTGATCAGGGCTGGGGTCTGAGGGCGTTCTAAGGGTGTGGGCGGGTGATTGAGTGCCCTAGGGGCAGATAGGGGTCTAATCTGATAGGTAGCAGTGACAGGGGGTGATTGATGGGTAATTAGTGGGTGATTAGGGTAGAGAACAGATGTAAACACTGCACTTGGGAGGTGATCGGACGTCAGATCTGCGGGCGATCTATTGGTGGGGGTGGGTGATCAGATTGCCCGCAAGGGGCAGGTTAGGGGTTGGTTGATTGATGGGTGGCAGTGACAGGGGGTGATTGATGGGTGGCAGTGACAGGGGGTGATTGACGGGTGATTGACAGGTGATCCGTGGGTTATTACAGGGAAGAACAGATGTAAATATTGCACTGGCGAATTGATAAGGGGGGGGTCTGAGGCAATCTGAGCGTGTAGGCGGGTGATTGAGTGCCCGCAAGGGGCAGATTAGGGTCTGATCTGATGGGTAACAGTGACAGGTGGTGATAGGGGGTGATTGATGGGTGATTGATGGGTAATTGGTGGGTGTTTAGGGTAGAGAACAGATGTAAACACTGCACTTGGGAGGTGATCGGACGTCGGATCTGCGGGCGATCTATTGGTGTGGGTGGGTGATCAGATTGCCCGCAAGGGGCAGGTTAGGGGCTGATTGATGGGTGGCAGTGACTGGGTGATTGACAGGTGATCAGGGGGATAGATACATACAGGGGGGGGGGGTCTGGGGAGAATCTGAGGGGTGGAGGGGTGATCAGGAGGGGGCAGGGGGGGGATAAAAAAAAATAGCGTTGACAGATAGTGACAGGTAATGATTGATGGGTGATTAGGGGGGTGATTGGGTGCAAACAGGGGTCTGGGGGGTGGGCAGGGGGGGCTGAGGGGTGCTGTGGGCGATCTGGGGCAGGGGAGGGGAAATCAGTGTGCTTGGGTGCAACATAGGGTGGCTGCAGCCTGCCCTGGTGGTCCCTCGGACATTGGGACCACCAGGGCAGGAGGCAGCCTGTATAATACACTTTGTAAACATTACAAAGTGTATTATGCACTTTGTATGCGGCGATCCGGGTGCTAGTAACCCGCCGGCGTTTACGAACGGCCGGCGGGTTACAGCGCGAGGTGGGCGGAGCCAGTCCCCGGCGGCCGATCGCGTCACGAATGACGCGATCGCGCCGCCCATGCCCCTACAAGGACCACCGCCATTTGTCAATACGGCGGTCCTTGCGGGGTCCTCTTCCCGGCCGCCAATTGTCTATACGACGGTCGGGAAGTGGTTAATAAATCTAATTTCGGCTGGACGGCCACTTGTGTTCTTTATGTACCTTTCTGATGGTATAGGGTACCTTGGTGTATTATCCCTAATAGGCCCAAGGGTTTCCCTCAGGTTACTCTGACATTATATGGAGACATGCTGTCCTGACCTTTTGGTTGGCCCTGTGTTACAATGTAGTGACCTTTTAGGCTGTAAATATTTTCTTATAAGCATTTCCCAGTAAGCTTTTGTACATGCAATCCCCTAATTTTTCTAGTTAGCTGGGGCTGTGCTGGTTAGCTGCTCCAAGTTACATGCTGTTACTTCGGCTATCATTCATAAAAGGCTGTGCGGTAAAAAAAAAAAAAAATCTGGTCAGGAAAATACCCCATTCGGTATTTTAGACATTTGTGTGCTAAACTATAAACCTTTTCACAGCTGCGATAGAAGTGTGGTGTTTGACTGAAGCCCAAATGTAGGTAACATGAGAAGAGGGTTTTGTTACATTCCTGCTTCGTGCAGAGACAGAGGCATCCCCAACATCCCTTTAGATGTGCATGTTTTGTTATACTGCCTCTGCTTGCCCTGAATCTGCTCTGCATTTGTCTATTATTCTTTCTTAACAATCTATTTAATTGCCACAGCGTAGAAGAACTTCAAGAAACTTTACACAAGGCAGGCTCTCTGATGTGAAATACACATCTTAAAAGCAGGAACCCAAGAGGTTAACACAGCCCAAGGTATTTAGGGGAAGCCTTGTTTGTTCTGCTCTCACTGCTGCTGCCTGGGGGAGATCTCACTGCTTCTGCTTGTGAGTCTCCTTTAACTTTGCTCTTATCGCTCTCTTATCACTTCTTCAAAGCAGGTGGTTTGTTTCCGTGCCATTACTGCCTGCTCTAATCTTTATGAATTGACATTTACTGACGTGTTAAGTTAATTACCGCACAAGTCGGTAATTTACCTCACTGCTCAGGAATTTCAACTTTTCATGCGGTAACTGCTTTTATGAATGGACATTTTGGTAAGTGCTCAGTAAAGTCAGCTGTTTTCAATGCTTTATGAATTATATCCATTGTGAGAGATTGCAAACGTATGTATGTTCATGCCTTATCTCATGTATAATGTTCTATGATCTCTGTAATGTATACTTTCTATGTTTCTTCTCTCTTTTTGAAAATAAAAAACCTTTAAAAAAAAAAAAAAGTAGTGGTGTGAGACTGATCACAGACTGAGTTGTTGTAAGAAATCTTGGCTGTAGGTAAGGGTGCTTTCACACTGCATATGTCAACTCACTGCCCATACAATTCACAGTACTGCATTGTAACGGATCCTGTTATTATAACTCGCTGCATGCAGGCTCTGAATTAACATCTATGTCCAGTTTCCATTGCAGTTCACACACATTTTAACACGTGCTTTATGTAATGCACCACTGTAAATCCATCCTTCATCCTGACAGGCCCAGTGATCCTTACATGCTGTTGTTAAACACTGCAAGATCTTTTCTAGGGCCTGTTTCAGTTTATAAAATTACTGTCGAAATCATGCAATGTTCAAATCGCATCACCGAATTAACAATGCACTGCTGAACAAATATTAGCTTTCCTGCAAGTACGCAAAATAATTAATTTGGACGTTTCCGAATCCCAAATTCTTTCTCTCTGATTCAACTAGTAAACTTTGATGTGGGCGACATTTTTTTTACGTAAAAAATGAGAGCAGATGAGTAGAAAACTTGTCACCTGCTTAACCTAGGTGATAAAACATATTGCTCATCGCAAATTGAAGCTTTCTGCCCCATCTTTCATTTATTTTTCTAACTTTTTATTTAAAGTAAACAAAAATGTAGCAATTCCCCCATACAGACACACTTCCCCAAGCTTTTTTTTTTTTTTTTTTTATTTCCTTGTCCCACTCACTGGCTGGTATTGCCAGAAAACCAGAGCCAGACATCATGGAGCTCCCAACACCTCAACAATACCACCCTAGGTGGTCCATGACATGGAGAGAAGTCTGCAACAAGAGGGCAGAAATCTTTCCTCCTTCTCTCAAAGCCTTTGATCATGTAAAAGACAAGGGGCTCATCCCCATTTTGCTGCCTAAAAGGTGTTGGTAACTACCCCACACGTTTAGGAGCTTCCTTTAATAAAAAGACACCCTCCCCAGATGTCCTTGGCCTTTCCAAATAAATAGGTAAATGGGTCATTTATGGCCCTCTTCCTATTTAGAACAGAATTTTGTCTTCTTAAAACAGAAGGTATTTGCAATTTTTCAGGTTGGAATGAGCATTTTAGATGTCCCACAGTGCATCACTGCTAAATATGCAAATCATCCCTTTGTTAATATTACAGAACCAAATTAATCCAACATGCATACTACTGTTTGGGATTAATTGATTCTCATCACTGCATAGCATGGATTAATACAGCTATATGGGGTAAGACTTGAAACATCAAAAGTTACAGATTGCCCAGCAAGCTCATGGTGAACCAGAACTCCCAGGAATGTGGAAGGGGCTGAAAGGGTTCTAAAAGTGTCCTTACTGAGGGGCGTGGTCAGCTATGAGCGAGTGAAGACGTGTCTCACCCCTGCTCCTCCGGTTCAGCTCGTATCCTGACACATCCTGGCCTCCCTTGGCAACATCAGCGCAACCGAAGCACACCAGCTGGAAGCAGACACCACCAGCTCTCTTCCGACCCCAGGCATGACAAAAACGGGCCCTGACAGAGCCGCTGAGGTGGCAGAGAAGCTGGCCAAATACGCACATGGTGCAGGGCAAGATGGCGCCTTCCCAGCTCACTGAACCAGTGGCAGAGAACAGCGCTTCTCCAACAGCTCCTGAGACAAACACGGAGGAGACAGCAATCAGTTCACGCACCAGAGGGGGACAAACTGTGAGTAAGGACTTAGTTCCTAAACAACAAAGGGGCAAAAACAAGCAGACTAAGGGCAAGCAAGTACAGGCATCCAGTGTGGAGGAGTCGACATGGAGGAGGGGGAACCCACTAGATCTGAACTTCTAGAAGCCATTAAAGCCATACAAGTTACTGTAACTACAAGGCTGGACAATCTGCAATCAGATCTATCTCTAGTAAAAGCTGACTTGAGAAACCTATGTGAAAGAGCAGCAGAATCTGACAGGAGCATCAGTGATTTAGAGCAGGGGTCCCCAACCTTTTCCAGCCCGGGGACCACTTTCTGACCAAATTTTTTTTCCGGGGACCGCTGCGGGTGTTACGGGCGCAGCATAGCTACCATAGTTGCCCCAGTATGGCTAGTATAGTTACCCCAGAATAGCTAGCATAGTGCCCCAGTATAGCTAGTATAGTCCCATTATGGGTAGGTAGTGCCCCAGTATAGCTAGTATAGTGCCCAGTATAGCTAGTATAGTGGCCAGTATAGCTAGTATAGTCCCAGTATAGCTAGTATAGTGCCCAGTATAGCTAATATAGTGCCCAGTATGGGTAGGTAATGCCCCAGTATAGCTAGTATAGTGCCCAGTATGGCTAGTATAGTAGTAGTTGTAGTGTGTACAGCGCTCCCACTATGTGGCACAGAACAACGAGTAACCATACAGCCCTATATCACACAGATACCAACACACACTGTATATTGAATATCCAGCACAGAGTCCCGTATCTATAATGGCGTGCAGCATATAACTATACAACACAAGAAAGAACCTCATATTATAAATCTATACGTTAAGATTCATGCCCAGGTCTTAAATAAGGAACCATACACACAAAAGAAAAGAAAAGAACTATCTAGGCCACAAAAGACATAATTCCAATAACAACTCAGATCTCAATGAAAAAAATCATAAATCCTTTATTGATAAACAAACCAGTTATAAAAACAATTAAAACTACTCCTCTGGTACGTGCCAATTATAATTGGTACTGTCTCCCACTGGTATTGAAATCAGATAAATTACACCAGCATTAAATAATTCATCAAATCTCCCTGGCATAGCAAAGTGCCACAAAATATACTAGTTCCCAATACAGAGCTAACCATAGTATATATACTCCAATGAATACTAAAGTGCAATTGTGACTAGAATCTACCTGTGTGCATGCCTGCGTCCCCACCTAAAAATGCGGGCGCACGCATACACACAGAGTATGTGAATCAATGTGCGTGTAAAGCAGAGACACCTCTCCTATAGTCTTCCCAAACACTGTGAAATAAATAATTGTGAAAAAAAACTTTTAACTGTGCAAAGATAAAAGACAACACTTATTGCTAAATGCTCCACAGCCTATCCTGTAGAACCTATCGAAAGTGACAAGAAAAAGTGCTAAGTGCAATGCATGAAAAAATCGTCTTCAATATACATGAGGAAAAAATAGTGTCCTGAAAAAGTGCAATGTGCAAATGATTGGATTAATGAAATGTGTATCATAAAGCACCCCTTACCAGAGAGAAGTATGCCCGGAGGGAGACCCAGAGGATCGCCTTGCACGGAACGCCTTGCGCGTGGCCTCAGGCGCGACGGCAGTTGAGACGCAGATGTCAGAGAAGCGGATCAGGACGTTTTACTGTATATATGATATGCGCATATCTTTTTTTTTTATACATGTGAGTGCAATTTTATCTTTTTATGAATTATATTAAATGGGATTACGCTATGGAAGTTTCTTCTCTGAGTTCTTTAAGGAAGAAATAGCTGACACAAGTGAATGATACCTAAAGCGCAGTTGCTGGTCTGAGAACTGTCAGCCAACAAATCTGGTGAGCGTTTACTTATTCACTTGGTGGCGAGGACTGCATGTGTTGGTACGCACACGGAGGGTGTTTACGCTAATTCAGGCCCTCACTGGTGAAGGGAGATATGTGACAGTTTTGTCAAACTGGATTACGCAATGTGCTTTCCCTTTCCCTTTTTTCTGAGTGATAAATAGGGTGAAGTCTGTAAGGAAAGCGGCTACTTGGAGTAATAATCAAGCGAGTTTGCTGGTATTTATGTTATCAGCCCCTGCACATCGGTGAGAGTATAACTATTAATGGTGGAACTGTTCCTATATCTGAAAGTCTGTTTGCAATCATTTGTGGAGTGGACTACGATTATTATGGACAACTGGACTTTGTGATAGTTATATGCTGCACGCCATTATAGATACGGGACTCTGTGCTGGATATTCAATATACAGTGTGTGTTGGTATCTGTGTGATATAGGGCTGTATGGTTACTCGTTGTTGTGTGCCACATAGTGGAAGCGCTGTACACACTACAACTACTACTCTTTTTTAGGGAGGTGATACCCCCAACGTGTATAGCGATCCACTAGGGTGGAGTTACCATAGTCTTTGACAAACAGTATTGGCCTGGTAATAGAGGAGCGCCCATACCACACAAACTTTTCATATGGCTAGTATAGTGCCCAGTATAGCTAGTATAGTGCCCAGTATAGCGCCCTAGTATGGGTAGTATAGTGCCCCTCCGGATGCTGTTACCTTAGCCGGCGGCCGCTTAATCTATATTCCCCTCTCATGTCCTGTAGCAGCACACCCCGCAGCTGCTGTGTGAGGAGGCAAGAAGCAGGAGAGAGTGGTTTCCATAGTAATGGCGATACACATCGCCGCTACAGGAAGCCGCTGCCCTGCTTCCTGCCTCTTCACATAGCAGCCGGGGCGCGCTGCTACATGGACATGAGAGGGGAATATAGATTAAGCGGCCGCTGGCTAAGGTAACAGCAGCGCGGGGGGGGGGGGGGGTGCGCGCAAGAGGACAGTCCCGCAGCCCAAATGCAAACGTCCCATAGACCAGCAGTGGGCCACGGACCGGTGGTTGGGGACCCCTGATTTAGAGGGCACTGTTAAGCCACTACAAGCTGCACAAGCTAACGCTCATAAGATCACTGATCAGCACACTCTCAAACTAGATGACTTAGAGAATAGATCACGCAGATCCAATCTTCACTTTGTCGGGTTCCCTGAAAAATCAGAAGGCAACTCCCCTGAAACTTTTCTAGAAGAATGGCTGAAACATGCAATTCCTAACATGGCGTTATCACATACCTTCTCTATTGAGCGAGCGCACAGAGTTCCTGGTGATCCCCCAAAACCTGGTGCCACTCCTAGGCCTATGGTAGCGAAGTTTCTAAACTATAGAGACCAGGGTCAGACTGGGACACTAAGGGCCCACCAAGGAAGTTTCAACCTGGGGCCTGCCCCCCTCTCCTTCTCCTCCCCACAAGCAGATATCCCCACAAAATGCAATCAGTTTGGCGGCAGATATCCCCACAAATTGCAATTAGATTGGCAGCAGATATCCCCACAAAATGCAATTAGATTGGCAGCAGATATCCCCACAAAGGCAGGTCCCCAGTTAGTGGGGGCCCCCATGCTGGAATGGGGGCAGTGGGCACAGTTCGGCGAGGAGGGGGGGGAGCCTCCCCCCCCTCACCTAGAGCCCCCCTTTCGCACTCCCCCCAGTTAGGTTAGGCAGAGAGCCAGGTCTAAGTTCCCCGCAACTTGGAAGGGGGGAAATTGGGCACCCCCCTTCCGCGCTCCCCCCTCCAGAATTGCAGCGGCAGCGAGCGGGAATCACTTACTGGGATCAGAGAGCTCTGCGTGCCACTGCTGGTCTGGTCTCCTGCACTGCACTGTCCAATCACGCTCTCACATGAAGTACTGCGAGAGCGTGATTGGACAGTGCAGTGCAGAAGACCAGACCAGCGGCACACAGAGCTATCGATCTTACTCGGTAAGCTATTCCTCGCTGCTGCCGCTGGCTGGCTGCAATTCTAGAGGGGGGGAGGGCGGAAGGGGGGCCCTAGGTGAGGAAAGGGGGGGAGGCTTCCTACCCTCCCCGCTGCTCTGTGCCCAATTTCCCCCCTTCCTGCGCTGTGCCCCCCTCCTCAGCACTGGGGCCCCCAGGAGGCGGGACGGCCGGGGCCTACCGATGTAAAAATCGGCAGTTCGGTGGCTCAGTCCGAGCCTGATAGAGACAAACTTGAAATCCTGCGGAAAGCTAGCGTAGCCCCAGATCTGGAATTTAACGGCTCCACCATATCCCTCTATCAGGACTTTTTCTCTGAGGTTCAAAGATTACGCGCCACTTACATGGCAGTGAAAGCGGGCTAAACAAATCATATATGCCATGGTGTTCCCTGTAAAACTTCGGGTCCAATACCAAAATGAAACTCTCTTTTCTTTGCTGCACCATCTGAGGCTGTCACATGGATGGAAAGCCAGGGAAAACCTGTCCCTATCCTAGCTGAAAAAGGGAAAAAACTTTTACCTGAGATGATGGATTAACATTTTGTTTGCTCTCTGCAGTCTCTATATTGCAACACATGGAAATATTACCGTTTCTCTGAAGTGGCTGATAGCCACACTGCATCTCGGCATATGTATATAACCGTTTTTCCTTTTGCAGGGCAGTTTATCACATACTCAAGGATTACATGTACTATGTGGGCCCCTGTACCTTCGGTGACTTTGCATTTACGTTTACTTTAAAGCCTTTTATGAGTTGAAGATTTTAGTTAAACTGCTGTTATTATAAGACTGTCTGTCAATTTTCTCTGTGTTTACTTCTAGCTGATAGCTCACTTTCATTTGCACTTATTTTTGTATGATGATAATGCCCTCTTGTGGCCAATGTTTATATTGCCATGCTACTATACCTTGTTAAAGTTTCATTTATATAAGAATATGTGCCTCTAAGGTAGGAGGAGGGTGCTTTCTTTCTTGCACTCATACACTTATTGCTGATTGTACATTTAAATGCTGCCTACTGGCTATAACTAGTCTGTTACACTAGCAGCCTGAGCTGATTGGGGTCACAGGAATTAAATATATGATCTTTTTAGCTGAGCCAGAAACATAGCGATCAATTATTGTTACCCCGCTTTTCATATAGTTAAGGGTTCAAGGCCCTTCTGCGGTTTAAGACAGGGGGTAGGGTGGGTTAGGGTTTGTAGGGTTTTTTAGTTTTGAGTTATGTTTTGTCTGTATGTTTTTCAATCCGGAAACGCAGTCGTTAAACACCTGAATTGCCGTACTATCATATTGAGCAGAGGAAAAATGAGCAGATCCTGGTGTTTCATTTTTTTTACCCCTCAAAAATGACGTTACGTAAACTCCTTTCCTGGAACATTCGAGGAATGAATAATCCAATAAAGAGGAAATTAGTATTTGATCATATTCGTAAGCTTTCACCACAAATTATTTGTCTGCCCATTTGGTTGGTGCTAAAGGGGTAGTGCTCAAGAAACCGTGGATAGCAAACTATTACCTAGCTCACTATTCCTCCTTCTCTAAAGGTACAGCAATTTTGGTTGCCAAATCTTTCTCAGGCAAGGTAATGGAGGTCAGGGTAGATAATAAAGGGAACTTTTGTCATAATAAAAGAACTTAAAAACCCATCTTGGTAATAGAGGAGACAGTGGTGGACTCACCTCCTCCAAACAGAACACACGACTGTGGATTTTCAGTCAAAACAATTATATTGGATACTCCAAATAAAGTTGTATCCAATAAAATTGTTTTGACTGAAAATCCACAGTCATGTGTTCTGCTTGTAGGAGGTGATTCCACCACTGCCTCCTCTATTACCAAGATGGGTTTTTAAGTTCATTTAGTGTTTTTTTTTATCCTGTTGGCGCCTCTGTTATCCTATTATCTACATCAAGTCCACCCTTGGTGGAGGGTTGTACCCTTCTTTCTTCTACTACAGAGAGCGACTTTTTAATCCTGAGTGGGGTCAGGACAATCTCCCCACCTGCTTTGACAATGGTTGTCTACTTGGTAACCCTGGTTTGTGAGTATTAAATGAATATTATTACTCTTCCAATTATACATTACCAGTACATACTACACTATATTTTGCTCTTGGCGTTCTCTCTTTTTCTCATAATAAAATGTCAGATTGATGGGCGACCATTTGTGATTGCATCAGTATATATCCCTCCTCCCTTTAATATAGCTATATTAACAGATCTTATGGGGAAACTTTATCCACTTCTGGAGGGCCCTTTACTCTTAATGGGAGACTTTAACCTGCTGAGCGTTCTGGACGAGCTGAGCTCGTCCAGAGACGCCGGAGGGTGCCGCTCAGGCCCTGCTGGGCCGGTTTAAACGAAATAAAAAGGAGCACACGCAGCCGGCACTTTGCCAGCCGCGTGTGCTACCTGTTCGCCGCCGCAGCGCAGCGATGCGCCGCGTGCAGCGGCGAAAGAGGGTCCCCCCAGCCGCCCGAGCCCAGCGCAGCCGGACCAAACAGTTCCGGCCAGCGCTAAGGGCTGGATCGGAGGCGGATGACGTCCATGACGTCACTCCGCTCGCCGCCATGGCGACGAGGAAAGCAAAACAAGAAGGGCCGTGATGAGCGATCAGAAGTGCGGATTAGGAGCGCCCTCTAGTGGGCTTTCATGCAGCCAACTTTCAGTTGGCTGCATGAAATAGTTTTTTTTTTAATTAGAAAAAAAAAACGTCCGGTCGCCAGCCTGGCGATCTTAATAGAACGCCAGGCAGGTTAATGCAGTATTAAACCCTGAGTTGGATAGGCTTCGAGGGGGTGGTAAACTGTTCCCAGGTTTCAGTGGATGAATAGAAAAACCAGAATCAGAATCAATTAATTTTTGCCAAGTAAGTTTGCACCTACAAGGAATTTGTCTTGGCAGTTGCTTAACAAACACAAACAAAAACAATACAAGGACAGACAGTGTGTATATTACAAGTCAAGGACATTATGCAAGTATAGTGGCAGTAAGTAATTTGAGAATTGTTCATTTTCAGTTCTGTGCTGATTACTTTCAAGTCCTAGCAGCTCTACCGTGGTTCAGCATTAAGTATGGCTACTGCTTGAGGAAAAAAGCTGTTCCTGTGTCTGGAAGTTTTGGTAGCGATTGACCGGAATCTTACTCCTGAAGGCATGCAGTGGAAGATGGAGTGAGCTGGGTGAGAAGGGTCAGAGGCAATTTTGGTCGCTCTCTTTCTGCACCTGCTAGCGTAAAGATCCTGCAGGGAAGGTAAGCTACAGCCAATTATCCTTTCCGCTGATCGGATGATGCGCTGCAGCCTCACCTTTTCTAATGCTGAGCAGGAGCCAAACCATACAGTCATAGATGATGTTATGGTGGATTCGATGATTGCAGTGTAGAACTGCACTAGATTAGATTAGATTTTGAGGTAGGCTAAACTTTTTCAGCTGCCGTAGCCGGTACATCCTCTGTTGCGCTTTCTTGACAATAGTGGCAGTGTTGTCCCATTTTAGGTTGTTTGAGATCGTGGACCCAAAAAACTTGAATGACTCTACTTGGGTTATTGTGGATCCATTTATGGTTAAGGGGAGGTGCTGGGGGGGAGATCTCCTAAAGTCTATTATCATCTCCATGGTTTTGAGAGCATTTAATTCCCAGTTGCTGCTGCTGCACCAGGAGGAAAGCTGTCCCACCACATGCCTGTATGCAGACTCGTCCCTGTTTTGTATGAGACCAACTACTGTTGTGTCATCTGCAAACTTCAGAACCTTAACAGATGGATCTGTGGAGATGCAGTCATTGGTGTAAAATAAATAGAGCAGTGGGGAAAGCACACAGCCCTGGGGTGCACCAGTACTGACTGTCAGAGAGCTTGATGTGTGTTTACCAAGTCTAACATGCTGTCTCCTGTCGGTTAAGAATTCGGTTATCCATTTGCAGATGGATTCAGGTATGTGTAGCTGGGAGAGCTTGCTGTGCAGCAGTGATGGAATTATGGTATTAAATGCAGAGCTGAAATCTATAAATAAAATCTTGGTGTAGGTTCCTGGGGTGTCTAGATGCTGTAGTACATAATGCATACACATGTTAACGGTGTCATCTGCAGATCTATTGGGCTTGTAGGCAAATTGCACAGAGTCCAGTAGGGGATCTGTGATAGATTTCAGATAAGCTATTATCAGTTTTTCAAATGCTTTCATGACCAATGATGTCAGGGCAACAGGCCTGAAATCATTGAAGCATTTAGTTTTTGATTTTTTTGGAATTGGTACAATAGTTGGCAGGGACAATTGAGAGTTCCAGAGATGCTTTGAATATGTCTGTGAATACAAGCGCTAATTGATTGGCACAGAGTTTCAAGCATTTCGCAGAGACAGTGTCTGGCCCCATTGCTTTCCTAGTGTTTTGTTTTTTGAATAGTCTATTTACATCTGACTTGGTGTGTTTGGCTTTTGTTGCTAGTGTCAAACCTGCAATAAAATGTATTCAGTTAATTTGCAAGCTGCAGGTTGTATAGTGATTGTGGAGATTTCTTTCTTTAGTTCGTAATTTCATGTAGAGATTTCCATATTGTGGACGAGTCGGCCGTGGAACATTTTTCCTCAAGTTTTTTTTTTTAGAATAATCCTTTTTTTGCGTTGGTAATGGCTCTCTGCAGTTTGTATTTCGCAGCTTTGTAGAGGACTTTATCGCCTGTACAATATGCCCTTTCTTTGTCGAGGTACAGCTTCCTAAGATGTGATGTAAACCAGGGTTTATCGTTATTGTACCTGGTGCACTTTTTTGTGGGGATACAGGACTCTTCGCAAAAGATAATATATGATGTCACAGTGTCAGTGTGTTCATTTAGGTCACTGGAGAATTCTTTAAATATATTCCAGTCAGTTAAATCAAAGCAGCTCTGCAGTTTTTCTACAGCTTCACTAGTCCCATTTCTTAATTGTGGTAACTACAGGTTTGGCAGTTTTTAATCTTTGGATGTATGTTGGGATAAACTGTACAACAGCGTGATCAGAGTTCCCCAAAGCTGCCCTGCTGACAGAGTGATACGAGTCCCTAGTTGTAGTGTAACAGTGATCAAGTGACTTACCTTCTCTAGTTGCGCTTGTGACGTGTTGCCTGTATTTGGGGAGTTCTTTGGAAAGGTTAGCACTGTTGAAATCCCCTAGTATGATAAAAAAAAAGAATCGGGATACTCCCTTTCCACCTCTGTGATTTGATCTGCGAGATCTTGGAGCGCAGGCTGCATACATGTTTGTGGAGGGATGTACACAGCAACCAAAATAAATGAAGAGATCTCACGGGGTGAATAGTAGGGTCTGCAGTTTATGAAGAGTGTTTCCAGCCCAGCCGAGCATGTCCTCTTAATAACTGTAACATCCGTGCACTACCTATCATTAATATAGAAACCGAGTCCTCCACCTTTGGTTTTGCCAGAAATAAGTGGCTCCCGGTCAGATCTGTAGAGTGTAAATCCATTAATCTGCAGAGCATTGTCTGGAATCAGCTCAGATAGCCAAGTTTCTGTGAATCAAAGAGCAGGAGAGAGATGAAGGTCCTTCTTTGTTCTGATCAGTAGTTGAAGCTCATCTAGTTTGTTACATATGGACCTGACATTAGAGAGTATGATTCCAGGTAGTGGAGAGCGCAGTCCTCTGCGTCAAAAGCGAGTCTGGATCCCGGGGCGCTTGCCTTTTCTTCTAAACCTCACTGCCTAGTTCAGCACTGTAGCTCCACTGGTCAGAATCCCCAGAAGATCAAGAGTAGATGAGAAATATCCAGGGGTAGATTATATTTAGCTAAGTTCCGAATGCTCAGTAGTTGTTCACTGGTGAAGGTTATCCCGGTTGGGTTGCACAAGGCAATGTTGAAAAACAAAAATACATAAAACAAACATAGAAAGACAGAGCAAGCTGCTGAGGCTGCCATCTCCAGGCGCCTCTTCCTCACAGAAATGTTTAATTTTTATGATATTTGGAGATGGAAGTTTCCGGAGGTCAAAGCTTACTCCTGTTTTTCTGACTCCTATAAAACTATGTCCAGAATAGACTCCTATAAAACTATGTCCAGAATAGACTTATGCTTTGGATCTACTGATGCTCTTACCTTGGTTGATTCTATCAAATATTTAGCATTTCTGATCACTCCCGCTATTATGTGAATTACGGTTCCCTGATATTAAGTCATCAGCACTGTGGCATATGAACCCCTGTTGGCTGGAAGATGAGATGGTTCTTAAAGAATGTCAGAAGCGCATGGCGGAATACCGGCTAATTAATAAGGGCATTGTGGGGCAGCATGTCTGTTGGGACGTGTGCAAAGCAGTCCTTAGAGGATCCTTCTGCGCGTCCCTCTCCATAAGGCAAAATGAAATAGCTTCACAAACTTATCATGAGGAGGAGACTAATGAAGCTCAAACACGGCTCATGTCACAGGGCCCCTAGTGGCCGGACCGCAAAATGCCTTCCAATCAGTTTCAGCACACAGACCATGCAATCTGTGGTCGCAATCGGTGCGCAGAAACCGCTGGAATTTTGGCAGCAGACTGACTAGAAGGGAGCCTGTGAGTTACGGTAATACAATTTACACACTATTTCAGGGTATAACTTCCACCACTTCTGTTACCATGGGACAGAGGAGCCAACTGACTGGCTGATTCTAGACCTGCAAATAAAACGGTTAAACACACTCTATTCTGTCTAGCTAGCAACAATAGTAGCGACTCTTCAGAAACCAGGGTTCAGTTTGTGCGGCTGAATAATAGGGTAGCTGCACAAATAAAGGATGTTAGCGTCGTTTATTAAATATGCAATATGAATAATTAATATATACAGAAAATTGTTAAAATCAACAATTATAGAAACATTAGTAGCCAGTATGAAAATAAAAAGGAGAAAATACTTAGGTTCGTGGAAAAATATCCTTTCTGGGAAAACTCGTAAAGTTCTAATGCTAATTACAAATCACAGGCATCCAGTACCTTAGGTTACTGAACTATTTCTCTACTGAGGGAGGGAGAGACCCCAGGTTTGACTGCCTGGTATCCACAGACAGACAATCCAAATTTGGCAACGCAATGACAATCAGTGCAGGAAACCGATTGCGGTTGCGTTTTCTGGTCTCACGGCTCGTCCGTCACACCTCCCCCCCCCCCCCCTCCCCAAGGAAAAAGGCTTCAGCCAGGCATCAGCAAGATGTGTGGCGTTGCCGCTGATCTGGCTGATGGGTCTTGCGCTGCCGGTACGGCGGGATAACCCATTGGAGCCTGCGGCTCGGTTCACCTGGACAGGTCGCTGTCCGCTACCCTCAGGTTCGACCCGACATGGACCTTTTTGGACAGGGCGCTTGCGCCACCGTGTTCGGATGTGGCGTTTGCCAGGACTGCTGACAATGGGCAGTAGGTTGGATAGGTCAACAGCCAGCCCACGCAGGGGTTCCTTGCTAAGTGGCTGTGGACCTAAGGGAACCCCGCCGGAATCCCTGGACCTTCCCAGTTCTTGACAGATGGTACATGCCTTGCAGTATTTTGCTACATCCATGTTCATCCTGGGCCAATAAAACTGTTTTCGAATACAGGCAAGTGTCTTGCGGACCCCCAAGTGTCTGGTCAGAGTGCTGTCATGTGTGGAGTGCAGCAAATGGCCCCTGAATGCACTCGGTACCACAAGCCACTTGGTATTTGCCTGCGGCTTACCTGTAGTGGGCTGCACAGCCTTGCTGTACAGTCTCCCACCTTCCCAGTACACCTTGAAAGCAGCCCCGTCTGCGAGGGGCTCAGAGGCTTGCTGCCCGAGCGCCTCCAGGTGTGGGTCACTTTGTAGCGCTGCTGTGAATGCAGCACTGTCAGTTCCAGCCAGCTGGCTCATGTCACATGAAGTCAGCGGCTGAAGGTTCTCACTTCTAGGGTCAGCACTGAACGAAGAGTTCGGTGCTGAGCCCACAACCCTTGCAGCACTTCCAGTTTCAGCCAGCTGGCTTATGTCCCATGAGGCCAGCGGCTGAAAGTTCTCACCGCTGGGGTCAGTACTAAAAGAGGAGTTTGCCACTGAGCCCACAATCCTTGCAGCACCCTCGGTGACTGCTAGTACAGGCACAGCATTAGCATTACAATAATTGACATTCTTCACATCATTGACACATGCATTAATGACAGTGACAGGTACAGAAACATTTTCATTACAGACAGTTTGTACATCAAACACAGGTACCTTTGACTCAGGTACTATTGAATCCAGCACCCTTGAACTGGGCACATTCAACCCACCTCCCCCTGGTGCTCTCCCAAGTGTGTAAAGTACCTGGTGGTGGGCGGAGAGTCTGTCTCCTTCAGTGAGCGTCGAGGTGGTTGCGGCATGTTCGTAATAGGACACAAGCTTGCCCAAATCAGTCCCCAATAACACAGGGACCGGGAGATCATCCACAACCCCAACAACCCGTTCTTGAACCCCCAGTCGAGCTTCACTCTCGCTTGGGCTATGTGTAAAAGGGTGCCCTCTACTCCAGTAAGGGCAAGGGATCGGCTGGAGCTGATGCTCTCCTTTGGAACAAGGTGTGAGTGAACTAACGTGACGTCGGCTCCGGTGTCTCGGAATCCGGTGACAACCTTGTCGTTCACTCTAACAGGCTGCTGCTGGTCGGTTCGGTCGCGGATTTCCTTTCCATGGGCAAACAGAACAAAATCTGATGATCCAGGCTGTGGTTCGCTGGCTGGTTGCCTCTGCCGTGGGTGAGGTACAGGTGGTACAGGTGATCCAGGTGCTGGTGGTGTCTGCCTCCGCTCCGGACAGTCAAATTTCATGTGTCCAAGCTGGCGGCAGTAGTGACAGGTAACCCATTCAGGTGCTGCAGGCCTGGGCGCAGCAGCTGCGCTGGGTGGCCTCTGTGGCGGACGGCTCACAGGGGCAGGAGTGTCTGCCAGGGTATTGGGCTGACCTCCCCTCCAGCTGGATGGTGTAGTCCTGTGTGTGTCAGGCACCCGGGTAGTCACAAAGGTTTCAGCGAGGTCTGCAGCGACAGTCGCTGATGCAGGCTTGCGCTCCAGCACAAACTGTCGTACATCAGCAGGGCAAATGTTCAGGAACTGTTCTAGGACTATCAAGTCCTCCAGGACATCATAAGACCCTTTTGTGAGGCCTAGAGTCCACTGGCGGAGTGTGGTGAGTAAACTGCTGACCACATCTCGATAAGAGTCAGATTTTTTTCTGCCAGGACCTGAACTTTTTGCGATAGGCTTCTGGCGTCAGAACCGGACGGGTTGTTGCGATGAATTTTATATCAGCACATTGGGCATATTTTAACGAATAAGACTATATGAATTTCATAGCTGTGCTATACACGGTCTCCATGTAACAGACAGAAATCATACAACACATGCATTCAAATCTGCCACCATCTGTGCCGCACTGGCTAGCTAGCTTCCTGGCTTCCTTTCAGGCAACCATATGGCTGAAGCAATTAACACCTCTGCTAAGGCCCAGATTCCAGTCACATGCTAATTACAAATCACAGGCATCCTGTACCTTAGGTTACTGAACTATTTCTCTGCTGAGGGAGGGAGCGACCTCAGGTTTGACTGCCTGGTATCCACAGACAGACAATCCAGATTTGGCAACGCAACAACAACAATCGCTGCAGGAAACCGATTGCGTTTTCTGGTCTCACGGCTCGTCCGTCACAGCTAATATTAGATCCTTCTAATGAAAACGATACTAATTGGCAACTTGCACGCAGAAAACTAGAACTAAGACTCTTGAGCCAAACCAAACGTAGGGATATTATACAAAAGCAACGTTTTTTTGAGTTTGGGAACAAATGTAGCAAACCGCATACATATTTATTAAAATCATCTACGGACTCTATGGCCATCTCTCATATCACTACACATTCAGGTGTGGAGTGCCGTACTTCCATTAAAATAGCGAGTGCATTTTCAGAATTTTTATACAGATCTATATAAAACAAAGCTGAATTCTGTGGAAAATTAGACTGATTTATTTCTTAAGGACCTGGATCTGCCAACTCTATCCCCTGAAGCAGTTAAAGAATTAGATGCCCCGATTACTTCACAGGAGATAGCAGCAGCAATTTCTTCCTTTAAACAAAATAAAGCGCTAGGCCCAGACGGAATCCCGATCGAGTGGTATAAAAAGAATAAGTCCCATATTATCCCGTATTTGACCTCTCTATTTCAGCACATATTTGAGTCAAAATCCCTCCCTGATATGATGTATGAAGCCCTCATAACCCTTATCTTAAAACCCAACAAAGATCCCTCTTCTTGTGTCTCTTATCGGCCGATATCACTTATCAATACTGATATTAAAATCCTAACTAAAATACTAGCCACTCGGTTAAACAACCATATAACCTCCATAATTCACCCTGATCAGACAGCTTTTATTCCTGGTCGCTCAACTAGACTCAACATTAGGCGATTTATATTCAAATTTACATTTCCCGCATAAGAATACTGGTACAAGAATAATACTCTCCCTAGATGCCAATAAGGCATTCTACTCCATCGAATGGCCTTATGTAGCAGCAATTCTTAAACAATTTGGATTTGGGGAAGCTTTCCAGCTGTGGTTTCAGATACTTTATGATAAACATTACACTACAAAATTTCCTTGTTACTGAATCATTCAAACTTAACTTTTAATAAAGTATTAAAAAAGAGACAAGTGTTCGGCTGAATTATTCTCAAATTGACTTGCAAGTGATACAGGGCCTACCGTTTCTGTTAATACCAGATAAGGCTCATTATCCAAGGTCCCCTTACATCACAGGATTAAACATTTTGTATTGTAATGTTAATGATTCAGGTTTTGTGATTTGTAGTCAAAAAAAACTTTATGATAAACCCAGGGCGAAAATTGGAGTCAATTCCTTAATCTCCCCTACCTTCTCCATTTCTAGAGGAACTCGTCAGGACTGCCCCTTATCACCACTCCTGTTTGCCCTGGCGGTAGAGCCCTTGGCGCAGGCTATACGGCTTCACCCAAATATACGGGGCCTCCAAATTAATAAACTGGAAGAGCGTATATCTCTATATGCAGATGGTATGCTAATATATTTGGCAGATACAGGACCCTCACTGGAAGTGGTGCTTGCAACATATGAAAACTTTCATAAAATTTCAGGCTTTTCTGTCAACTGGTCTAAATCAGCTCTTTTTCCACTGGATGTCCTTGACCCACAAATAATCACTATAAAGTCACAACTACAAGTGGTAGAAAGCTTTAAGTGTTTGGGAATCTGGATCAACCGTCCCATAGTGTCGTTCATAAATATTAACCTTATCCCAGCTCTGGAACAGGTGGAAACTAAACTTAAAAAATGGATCTCTCTTCGTCTCAATGTCTGTGGCAAAATATGTGTCATTAAAATGATAGTGGCTCCTAAGCTGTGATACATCTTACAGATGGCTCCATTATGGATACCACAACAATTGTTTAAACGAATCGACTCTGTCTGTAATAGTATCCTTTATCTGGTCTGGAGCGTCACCCCGAATAGCTCTATCAACATTGCAGTTACCTACTTCTCAAGGAGGTTTAGCAGTTCCCAACTTTTTAGATATTATCTGGCTGCACAGCTGGTCCCTGTTCAAGGTTGGCTAAGCGGAGATAGGCTGGACTCTAGTCTAGCTACAGAAACGGGCATAGCAGAATCTTACGAATCACTCTGTGGGGCAATTTATAGATATGGGGTATCAAGCGGGAATGAGGGAACAGCTATCATTCAGAACTCTATAAAGGTATATAAAAAGTCCCGTAAAATGCTTGGTGAACCCATTCAATATGTATCTCAAAGTTCTCCACTATGGGGCAACCCTAACCTCTCTGAATTATATTCTGTACCGGACCCTAGCATTTTGCTATAAATACAATATTATGTCTCACAGCTATTTGAAGATGGGATTTTCAAAGATTTTGCTGTGTTAAAAAGTGAATATAATCTTCCATGACAGGCTCTCTTTAGATATTTCCAGCTCCGACATGCAATTAAGGAACAACTAGGTCTGTCTGGAGTCTCCTTGGTTCCTTCAAACCTTGAACTAATGCTTTTAAAAAAAGAAAAGACCAAACAGGTGTTCAACCTATATAATTTCCTAATGACATATAACCACACTCCCAAAATTCAAAAAACTAAAGATAAATGGATAATGGTTGATCCCAATATATCAAGAGAACTGGTCTGAGCTTGAAGAATTTTTCCCTAAAGTAGTAATTTCATCCCAGGATAGACTCCTCCATGTTAAATGGTTTCACCAGGCGTACCTCTCACCCCAAAGATTAGCTAAAATGAGCCCTCTGCATGATGGCTGCTGTTTTAAGTGTAAAATTCCTAATGCCAATTTTGTTCATTGTGTCTGGGACTGCCCTTTGGTGAACAAATACTGGAAGTCAGTAATCCACTTTCTTAGAGACACTCTTCAACTATTCGCTGGGAATTGTGGGAGACATAGCGATTTCGAAACATCAACCACTACTGTTAAGAATTTTATTACACTATGCCAAAAAAGCCTTAATGTTAAAGTGGAAGCTGTCTTCCCTTCCCTCGGTATCGGAATGGATAAAACTGGTTAATATGGCATTACCACTATATAAACTAACTTATCAGGCACGTAACCAATTTAAGAAGTTTGATAAAGTCTGGCATAAATGGGTAGACACTTCTGAAACCACAATGCCCCATCTTGATATAAATATAGCAGTGCAGGCAGGGCCGGCGCTACCATAGAGGCAAATGAGGCAATTGCCACATGGCCCCAGAGCCTGTAGGGGGGCCCCCAGTGGCTACAAGAGGAAAAAGAAATTCAAAAAGACCTCATAGTTTTTGATAAAATCGATTTTAAAATTTCAAAGGAAAAAAAATACACATTTAAAAACCCGCCAACTTTAACGGTTAATAGCAAATCCACCTTAAATGCTAGAAACCCTAACCCGGATATGTTAAGGAGATCATTGGGAATAAGAGAAAAAAACAATTTTTCAAAAAGACCTTATAGTTTTTGATAAAATCGATTTTAAAGTTTCTTAGGAAAAAATATACTTTTAAATGTGGTAAATGTCACTTTTAGTAGCAAACCTAACGGTAGTGTAATTTTACGTGTATCAAAAGAAAGAGCAATGAATTTCCTGACGGGGTTTGCAGGGGGTCCATACGCAGTAGGTATGGCCCTCCTGGATACCCCTCCACAGCCGCAGCGCTTTGGCCAGGGATCGCTATACAGCCGCAATATGGCTGTATGAAGATTCCTGGCATTTTTTCCTATTTTCCAAAATAATTTTTTTTTGTTTTTATGTTTAGAGTGTAGGAATTTTTTTTTTTAAAATTTATGTGGGGTCCCCCCTCCTGAAACTTTTTAACCCCTGGTCCCCCATGCAGGCTGGGATAGCCAGAAGGTGGAGCTCCGACCGATTGTGTAACGCCGAGGGGGTCATACTTTCTGACCAGCCAGCACAACAAGGCTGAGAGCTGAATAATGGAAGAGGCTACACAGAGCAACTGCAGCTCTGGATTTCTGATAAGACACAATGACAGCGCAGTGCAATGTTGCGCTGCTCTTGCAATAGCAAACATTCAGACAGATACAAGACAGACTGGAGTGAGGTAGCCAATAGCAACCACAGCAATGGCTACCTGCAAGGACAGGACTAGGAGGACAGAGGCTGACAGAATGAATGCTTGCTGATCTAGTTACTTGCCTCAGTGACAGCAAGCATTCACAAAGACAAGAGTGAGGTAACCAATAGCAACCACAGCAATGGCTACCTCGCAAGGACAGGACAGAATAGTCAGGAACTAGCAGAATCAAAAGGCAGGCAAACGTAATGCATAGACAAATATACAATAGATATGATTTCCTAGCGTATTACAATTTACAGCTATCAATGAAACTACAAACGACTGACTAACATATGTATATATCGGCGATGAACCGATATATAACATAAGCAAGGAACACTGGCTAGGATCAGGAGCAATACCGCGAACAAGACTAGGCAATACAGAATCTCTATACTAGAAGGAGTACGTATATACTGTATGTCCCCGTGGGAAATATATAACGTAGCTCCACAGGATAACTGAACTAAGACAAGGAATATTTTTACAATATCAAGGGACCCAGTAATAGCTTAGACAGAGCTGAGACTATGACGGGTCGGGGTCTAGCAGGAGAGGCAGGCCTTTATGCTGGCATCAGCCAATGGATGCAAGCGTGCAAATCTCCACACAGCTGAATGGTAATCACTCAATACTGTGCTGGCCTGAATACCATTTGCTAGCTGAAAGACCATCATAACAAATGCATGCAGTACTATGCAAGAACGCAGGAAATCCAGGGCTATCTGGCTGCAGCTCAGCTGCAGCAAACCATTAGTGGAATAATGACAGTATTCTGAGCTGTCCAGAACTGCAGAGCAATTGCAAATGACAATGTGACTTACTGTGAATGCACAACCGAATGCAGACTGACAAGCCAGATCTGTCCATTTGCGGCTCCACCTGCAATGGACAGAACACGTCACAGGAGGAATCCTACAGATTGGGGCTTCACACCCTGACTATACCAGCTGCAAAAAAGGTCCCTTAACCTCCTGAGCGGTATGGACGAGCTCAGCTCGTCCTTTACCGCCGGAGGCTGGCGCTCAGGCCCTGCTGGGCCGATTTTCCTCAAATAAAAAGCAGCACACGCAGCCGGCACTTTGCCAGCCGCGTGTGCTGCCTGATCACCGCCGCTCTGCGGCGATCCACCGCGAGCAGCGGCGAAAGAGGGTCCCCCCAGCCGCCCGAGCCCTGAGCAGCCGGACCAATCAGTTCCGGCCAGCGCTAAGGGCTGGATCGGAGGCGGCTGACGTCAGGACGTCGGCTGACGCCCATGACGTCACTCCGCTCGTCGCCATGGCGACGAGGAAAGCCAAACAAGGAAGGCTGCTCATTGCGGCCTTCCTTGTTTATTCTGGGCGCCGGAGGCGATCGGAAGAACGCCTCCGGAGCGCCCTCTAGTGGGCTTTCATGCAGCCAACTTTCAGTTGGCTGCATGAAATAGTTTTTTTTTAATTAAAAAAAAACCCTCCCGCAGCCTCCCTGGCGATCTCAATAGAACGCCGGGGAGGTTAATGCTGATTTTTGTTCCAGGGTATCTGTTGGGGGCCCCCCAGGTTTATTTTGCCCTGGGGCCCTATTGTTGCTAAAACCGGCCATGAATGCAGGATTTACACCAGGTGTAGTAGCGGCTATAACTATAATTTGTCCATCTCCTCATGCTTTGATTAATCTTTATTGTTTAAGATAGATATATCGGCATATATTACCCTGCTGGTAGAATGGCTGACTGTGTTTATACTGCAAAATGTTGATACCTCAGCAACTGATGTAACCGGATTGTGTAACGTTATTGTCTTGTTTGTTTAATATTTTGTTATTGTCATGTATGTTATTATGACAACATTTTTCAATAAAAAATCTCGTTTAAAAAAAAAAGAAAAAAAAAAAGTGTCCTTACTAAAATGCTATGTAGAACAGAATTTTTTCTTTAACCACTTGAGGACCCACCCTTTACCCCCCCTTAAGGACCAGCGCTGTGCTGAGTGATCTGTGCTGGGTGGGCTCTGCAGCCCCCAGCACAGATCATGTAGCAGGCAGAGAGATCAGATCACCCCCCTTTTTTCCCCACTAGGGGGATGATGTGCTGGGGGGGTCCGATCTCTCATGCCTGCATGTGGCTGGCGGGGGGGGCAGCTCAAAGCCCCCCTCCGCAGCAAAATTCCCCCCTCCCTCTCCTACCTGCTCCCCCCCCCCCCCCCCCCGGAGATCAGGGCTGCACAGGACGCTATCCGTCCTGTGCAGCCAGTGACAGGACGTCCCCTGTCACATGGCGGCGATCCCCGGCCGCTGATTGGCCGGGGATCGCCGATCTGCCTTACGGCGCTGCTGCGCAGCAGCGCCGTACAAATGTAAACAAAGCGGATTATATCCGCTTGTGTTTACATTTAGCCTGCGAGCCGCCATCGGCGGCCCGCAGGCTATTCACGGAGCCCCCCGCCATGAATTGACAGGAAGCAGCCGCTCGCCCGAGCGGCTGCTTCCTGATTAATCAGCCTGCAGCTGGCGACGCAATACTGCGTCGCTGGTCCTGCAGCTGCCACTTTGCCGACGCGCGGTATGAGTGCGCGGTCGGCAAGTGGTTAAACAGATGGTATGTGCAATTATTCAGATTAAAGTGAACATTTCAGATGTCCCTCAGTGCATGACTACTGAATATGCAAAGCATCCCTTTGTTGTCCTGATAGCTAAACAAACCTCCAGAACCACTGGAATGCAACGATGTGTCAGATTATTAAAGGGTCACTGAACAAAACTAAAAAATGCAATACTGAACTTACCTGGGGCTCCCTCCAGCCTCCCATAGTCCATTTGGTTCCTCTGGATCCCCTCTGTTCTCTTCAGTGGACAAGCTGGGTTGTGCAGGTAATGCAACTGCCAGTGAGGGAACGGAGGGGACCCAGAGGACGCCGAGGGACCTTACAGACTACAGGGGCTGGAGGAAGCCCCAGGTAAGTTCAGTATTTAATTTTTTAGGTCTGTTCAGTTTACATTTAATGCAGAACAAATGGTTAAAATAATTTTGATTTAATTTACACAAAGATGCCAACGCAACTCCTCCTCAACTGAACCAATCCAGTGCTGGAACCCCCTGAACATATCTGAAAAGAGCTTGTCGAAAGTGTTCTTGTGGCTGCGCTCCCGTCTCTGTATGAATGCAGACACACTTCGCAGGCACAAGTACGACCTGCGCCAATGCAGTAATGCGGAGCCACTCATGCCCAGCTTTTTCCTCTGTGTACGAATGACTGGCCGTACTTACACCTGTGCAGTGCTGCCACACTCATACATGTAGCCAAGTAGAATAAGAGGGTCCTGGTGAGTAGAGTGGAGTGGAAGAGGATAGGAGAGTCCTCTGGATCATCGAGAGGCTTTTCTCTACTGAGGTAATTATTTCGCTTTTCCCCTACTGGTTTGCTTCAAAGGAAAGAAAAGCAACATTATTTCTTATTCCAACCTTTTCATCTATGCAGATAGTAGTGTGAAGCACACCTCCTTGTTGATAGTAGTTGATGTGCCAGGCTGCGATCCTGCAGCACTCAGGATCAAACAGTATGAGGAGCGAAGAGAGCTGGCACCATCCAAATAAATAAATGCTCTTTTATTGAATCAGATGTATAGCAGCAAGTAAATGCAACGTTTCAAGGCACAAAGCCTCTTTGTCAAGCTGTTGCTGCATATTAGTTACAACAAATGGTCTCTCACATGTGCTTAAATAGTATACATGATTAACTTACAGCCAATCACATTTGAATTACATCACTCGCCAATCATGACAGTCCGTTCTCTAGAGGACCTGATGGGGAACTTGCAGGCTGTATCTGTATTGGCCCACCGACATGAAAGTCCTCCCACTCCTGATCAATTGCAACTACAAAATACCATTCTGCGTCTAAAAAGCCATTTCCAGCCTCCTTCGTGCCAGATAATTGATATCTTTATGAAGAAAGTACAGACTGAAATCGATGCATTACTGAGAAGGCCCAGCTTACTGGGCTTCTCGCTACGCCACAACATTACTAGGGAACAACAACAGGCACTAAGGCAATTGTCTGAGAACCCTTCTATAACAGTCAAACCTGCGGATAAGGGCGGAGCGGTAGTGAACATGGATACGTCCACATATCGGCGAGAGGTCTTACGACAGCTCTCGATGTGTCGACGTATCGCCAGTTGGATGGGGATCCCTTATGCAGTATTCAGGAGTTGATCAGTGAGTTAGTGTTAACAGCTGTTAGACAAGATATGATTGATAAGTTAGCTAAATTTCTTATAAAAGACCACCCTATCACCCCTGTACTGTATATCTGCCCTAAGATACACAAGTGGCTTGATGCCCCACCTGGCCGCCCGATAGTGGCCGGGGTGGACTCAGTCTTTGCACCTGTGGCGAAATACTTGGATCAGATTTTGATACCATTTGTGGTGGCCTTGAAGTCATACTTACGAGATACGCAGATGTTTCTGAATGTGTTATGCAGTATGGAGCCATTGCAGAGACCCTGTGTAAACGATCGGTGTCAGCAACCAGAGAGAGAATCTGATCCTTGGCAATCCGCAGTATCCCCAAGAATACAGATCTACCCGATTATTGAGGATCTGCGGAATCGTCAAAAATTAGATATGTCTAACCTCTAGACACCTGAGAGAGTGTAAGTGTTTGGTGCAACAGTAACAACTCTGAGTGAAGACCACTAGAGGAGCGGTCGGCTTAAGACTCCTGAGGAATTCACCCCTGACTGTGGGTGATATTCCTGTAGCCTGTGGACCCCTGAGCAAGGGACCGAGGCTGGGGTTGCAGGAAGCCCTGCTGCTGATATAAGGTCTTGCCCTGAACTGGGCTAACGTAATACAGTAGTAGCACAATCCTAGTCTTGGGTGTGAGGTCTGTAGTCACAACACCCTGGAACTAGTCTGGAGCATAACATAAATGATAATACAATTCCCTAGTCTTGGGTGTGAGTTCCGTGATCATCAACCCCCTGGAACTAGTCTGGAATATAACACAAAGACAATACAGTTCCCTAATCTTGGGTGTGAGGGCCTTGATCTCAACACCCTGGAACTATGCTAGAGAATACACAGAAGATACACAGTGTTCCTAGTCTGGGGTGTGAGGGCCTTGATCTCAACACCCTGGAACTGGTCTAACAAATAATACAATTCAATTAGTACTTTAAGCTATCAACAGAATCTGGCTAAGTGTGAATTCCCAGGTCCACCTAGTTCAAACACACTGTAAGGATCTGACTATGGTCTGTGTGCCTTCACGTAAGTGTTAGCAATAGCAGACAACCAGCAACTGACAAGCAGCAGAATATATAGTTGCTGGACTCTGCCGCCCCGCCCGAGCCATTCAGCCAATCATGAGTCCTGCAGGAATCAGCTGATCTTCCTGATCAGCTGACACTTCCCCTGCTGGTATAAAGGTCCTGAGTTCAGGCCCGCGCGCGCGTAGCTCTCCATCTGCCTATGTGCACTAACAGACCCAGCCACACCAAGCGCACGCTGCTGCATGCAAACCGCCACGTTGGACACGGAAACAGCCGCTGTGCTGTCAGGACATGCGGCGGCTTTTGCGCATTCCACCATACTACCTGACGCGTGTCTATGCGTGCAAACCGCCGCGTTGGACGCGGAGTCAGCCGCCTTGCTCTTGGCACATGCGCCAGCTTTTCAGCGTTTTCTCACAGTACCCCACCCCTGAGGAGTGGACTCCGGACATCTCCTTCCTGGCTTTCCAGGATGTGAGTTAGAGAATTTCCTCTTTATCTCATACTCAGGCCGGCCATCAATCAGCCCAGGGAGGGAGGGAGTGGAATCCACATGCAGCTCTGACCCGGGCAGGGATACAGAAAATGATTTCTTGTCAGCCTGTTTTTTCGGTGGTAGAATGGTTTTGGGCCCAAAACCCCTGTCTAAAGCGTCTGCTTTGGGGCTTTTGCTATCAGATTTATGCATGAGAGGTAACCGTAAGGAACCGGAACCATTAAAAATATCTGTACACTGCCCTGCCTTTCCTGCGACCTGTATCTTGGTTTTATCCACCTCACCCTTCTTCAAAAAGTGCTCATGACAATGGGCTGACCAGTTCAGTAGCTGTCCTGAAGCCCAGTCAATCCGCGGAGAGTGAAGTTGCAACCAGGGCATACCGAGAACAACAGCAGAGCCTTTCATCGGCAGGACCAGGAACTGTAAACTCTCTTCATGCAATGCCCCTAAACAACATGACAGTAGGGGGGTCTGGGAAAGAAACTGGGCACTGCGCAATGGAGAGTCATCCACTGCAGTGACCGAAATCTGCCGGTCGGGTGCAGATAACGGTATCCCCAGACTTTTGGCAAAATCATAATCTATGAGGTTCGCTGACGAACCCGAGTCCACCATGGCTTCTGCGGACTTGGTCCGACCTTCCCACGTCACCGAACAAGGAAGGATCAGCCGACCATCGTTCAGGGATGAACCCTGCTCACCTATGGTTTTGACTAAACCTAGGCGATAGCATTTCTCTGGCCTAGTGGAACCATGTAAAGCGTTCCTCTTTGGGCTCCTGCGACTCTTTTCCCCCAGACTCAACCTTGTGTACCCAATCTGCATAGGTTCGCCTGGAGGTGAGGGAGACCGAGAAGAGTCGTGTAAGATAGACCTTCTGGCCACTCTACCACGAACCTGTCTCTGGTGGCGCAAACGGCGATCTATCTTTTATGGCCAAAGAGATTGCCTCATCCAATGATTCGGGCTCAGGATGGCCTATCATTACCTCATGAATAGTATCTGATAATCCGGCCAAAAAACAGTCTAGGAGGGCGAATGCGTCCCATCTAGCCGAGACTGCCCACCTCCTGAACTCCGCAGCATAATTCTCCACCGGACCTTTGCCCTGACGCAGAAGCCTGAGCTTCCGTTCAGAAGGCGATGTCTGGGACATCGTAAATCATAGCCAAAGCCTTAAAAAATTCATTGACTGAGGTCAGGGCCTGATGCCCAATAGGAAGACCATATGCCCAGGTCTGGGAATCCCCTGACAACAGAGTCTTAATGAACGTAATTCTCTGTGTCTCGGTTCGAGACGAATTAGGCCTTAACTCAATGTATGATAACACTCTATTTCTAAAGTTCCGAATGTCAGATCTGTCGCCCGAAAAGTTTTCGGGCACGGACATACGGATGTCCGTAACTAGAGGAGATCGCACTGAGTTCACAACTGATTGAAGTTCCTGAATAGCTCCAAGTATCTGACATATCTGGGTCTGTTGGTTCAAAAGTGCCACGTAAAGTTGGTTTACCGCGGTGGTCAGGACTTTAACATGGCTATACAGTGCGTCCATTTGGGTTCGGTCTGCCATTCTGTAACGATCGGTGTCAGCAACCAGAGAGAGAATCTGATCCTTGGCGATCCGCAGTATCCCCAAGAATACAGATATACCCGATTATTGAGGATCTGCGGAATCGTCAATAATCAGATATGTCTAACCTCTAGACACCTGAGAGAGTGTAAGTGTTTGGTGCAACAGTAACAACTCTGAGTGAAGACCACCAGAGGAGCTGGCGGCTTAAGACTCCTGAGGAATTCACCCCTGACTGTGGGTGATATTCCTGTAGCCTGTGGACCCCTGAGTGAGGGACCGAGGCTGGGGTTGCAGGAAGCCCTGCTGCTAATATAAGGTCTTGCCCTGAACTGGGCTAACGTAATACAGTAGTAGCACAATCCTAGTCTTGGGTGTGAGGTCCGTAGTCACAACACCCTGGAACTAGTCTGGAGCATAACATAAATGATAATACAATTCCCTAGTCTTGGGTGTGAGTTCCGTGATCATCAACACCCTGGAACTAGTCTGGAATATAACACAAAGACAATACAGTTCCCTAATCTTGGGTGTGAGGGCCTTGATCTCAACACCCTGGAACTATGCTAGAGAATACACAGAAGATACACAGTATTCCTAGTCTGGGGTGTGAGGGCCTTGATCTCAACACCCTGGAACTGGTCTAACAAATAATACAATTCAATTAGTACTTTAAGCTATCAACAGAATCTGGCTAAGTGTGAATTCCCAGGTCCACCTAGTTCAAACACACTGTAAGGATCTGACTATGGTCTGTGTGCCTTCACGTAAGTGTTAGCAATGGCAGACAACCAGCAACTGACAAGCAGCAGAATATATAGTTGCTGGACTCTGCCGCCTTGCCCCGCTCAGCCAATCATGAGTCCTGCAGGAATCAGCTGATCTTCCTGATCAGCTGACACTTCCCCTGCTGGTATAAAGGTCCTGAGTTCAGGCCCGCGCACGCGTAGCTCTCCCTCTGCCTATGTGCACTAACAGACCCAGCCACACCAAGCGCACGGTGCTTTATGCAAACTGCCGCGTTGGACGCGGAAACAGCCGCTGTGCTGTCAGGACATGCGGCGGCTTTTCCGCATTCCACCATACTACCTGACACGTGTCTATGCGTGCAAACCGCCGCATTGGTCGTGGAGTCAGCCGCCTTGCTCTTGGCACATTTCCGCGTTTTCTCACACCCTGTTTGCTGGTCATGTTGGATGTTGAGAGCCTCTACACCTCCATCCCACATGATGGGGGTGTAGTGGCGGTTCAATATGTACTGGAAACTGCATCAGATTATTCCTCAGAGCAGATACAATTTATCTGTGGTTTACTTAAGATAGTGTTGCAATATAACTATTTTCGATTCGAGGAAACTTTTTACATGCAGGTCAAGGGTACAGCTATGGGGTCGAATGTGGCCCCGTCCTACGCAAACCTCTTCATGGGTGTTTATGAGGAGATGTACGTGTACATGAATGAATTGTTCAAGAAACACGCCATACAATGGTATAGGTATTGTTGAGGTACTCCTGAGTAGATGCAGAGATATCAGACTTACGGTGCACAGTTCATCTGAAAGCGTTAACTTTTTGGATACGATGGTGAGCAGGCAGGACACCAGACTGGTGACTGACCTCTATGTCAAGCCCACGGATGTGAACTCCCTTCTCCATTATGGGAGTTTTCATCCGGGGGCTACTAGGAGGTCAGGCCCGACTAGCCAGTTTCAGAGGATTATACAACATTGTTGAGGATGAGAGTATACGGGAGCAGAGGATGGAGGAGATGCAGAACAAATTCCTTATTAGAGGGTATCCACCCGACATTTTACAGAAGGCATGGGCAGGAGCAGGTGGACACAGCGAGGGGCGGAGATCTAGACAACGGGTACATAACCGTATCCCCTTTGTAACTAAGTACAATACACAGAGTGAAAATATCTCTAAGATAGACGCCATTGGCATCTATTGGCAGAAAGTTTCCCAGAAGTTGAACATTTTAGAAACCCTCCTCTCATCTCTTACAAAAGGCCACCCACATTAAGAGATCGTTCAGTTCATGCAGACGCGATTAATGATAGCCCTCTCCATACACTAACCAATAGAAAAGGGGCATACCCATGTCTAAACTGAGTGCATTGTAGCTCAGTAATCAAGGAAGATGTATTGTTACATCCACACCTTGGTACAAAGTTCAAAATTAGAGGATGGCACACATGTGACTCGTTCTTTGTAGTATATGCCCTTAAATGCCCTTGTGGCATATTATATATTGGTCAGAACACACAGAAACTTAAAAAAAGTCTATCATCACACAAACATGCCATTAGGGAAAAGCTGGTAGATCAAGCAGTTGCTTATCACTTTGCTCAGGCTAGACATCACGTAAGCCAACTTAGATTTATGGTGATAGAACAGGTGGCTCCAACGAGGAGAGGAGGTGATAGGGTGAAGAAACTACTGTGGAGGGAGGCGTTTTGGATCAAGGGGCTGGACACAATGGAGCCCCGGGGCCTCAATAGAGAATTAGACTTAGTGCCGTTTATGTAAATGTGGCCTCTTGGACTCCATTGTGTCCAGCTAGATGCATTTGTCTCCTCTTTGTATTTTACTTTATACTGTATGTGTGTTTTCTTCAGAATATGAAAATTACTGGAATTGTGTACTCTGATATAGTGCCCATACTGTATATGTGTTCACACGAGTCTGCCCAAGCCTCCCTTTCCCCCTTCTTCTTTCTTCGCACTGGATATATGGTTAACAGTAGATAAGTAAGCTGAGCGTACAATGGAGTGTTTGTTTACTTATGGTAATTAGCCACTTGAGCGGCTGATTCGCCGCTTATGAGTCACACAGTCTCCTTTTGGATGCCTCCATCCGCCCTCCTTTTCCATCTGATGCAGCCGCCGATGTCACTGACTATCCGCCCATACGGGGGGTAGTTGCGCATGTGCGCTGCCGCCGTCTTGCTGTCCTGCAGAGTTCCCCACTGGGTCCGCCTGAAGCGGTGCAGTGGGATAACAGCAGAGACGGACGGATACAGAGGGTGGAAGGGGACAATCCAAGGTGGGTGCTGGGAGTGGGAGGACGTTCATGTCGGTGGGCCAATACAGATACAGCTTGCAAGTTCCCCATCAGGTCCACTAGAGAACGGACTGTCATGATTGGTGAGTGATGTAATTCAAATGCTATTGGCTGTAAGTTAACCATGTATACTATTTAAGCACATGTGAGAGACCATTTGTTGTAACTAATATGCAGCAACAGCTTGACAAAGAGGCTTTGTGCCTTGAAACGTTGCATTTACTTGCTGCTATACATCTGATTCAATAAAAGAGCATTTATTTATTTGGATGGTGCCATCTCTCTTCGCTCCTCAACCTTTTCATCTATAAACTTTTTCTTTTTATTTATACCAGGCTTCCCAAAACGTTACTATTAAATATATATTATAGGAACCTCAGGAGCAGCATCTTAATTTTTTTTCCTATTGGTTTATGCGCACAGCAGTGGGATTCCTCACGAAGGAATGCCATTGGTCACAGTGTAGACCAATATGAAATTCTGGCAACAAATTCAAAAAGCTACTTTTGTACAGCAGGAGACATTGGCAGCGCTTCCAGACAGAGGCTGTACCCGAGTTAGCTACCTGCAAAGATGTGCAGAGCTCCAGAATATTGACACAATTATACAACTTGTGTATAAGCTTCAGTATAAATAATATGTCCACGGCGATGATGGGCCCTCACGGGGAAGACCTACCACTAGTCTAACAATAAAAACATAATTTTTTTCCTAGTGCTGCTAGTCATAAATATTATACACATTTCTTCAGACATCAAACAAGTAACATCACTCAAGGCTGCATCTGAAATGAAACCCAACAAAGTCATGCAGAGCCCCACAGGGCCTAAATACATGCCTTGAATGCAAAGCAGATGCAAATTATGTACTATTTCCTAATCTAGAAATTTGAATGCAGATTGAAGCACATGAATGCAGCTAGCCAAAAAGTATACTTTAAAGTGAACCTCCGGACTAAAAATCTACTCAGCAGAACTGAAAAGGCTTGGTGTTTTTTTGAAAGTTTCACAGCATCAGAACTTTTTTTCTTGCCAAAGCATCATTTTTAGGTGCATTTTTAGCTAAGCTCCAGCCATCAAAGAAAAAAAGCCCAGGCTTTTTTTTACCTGATGCTGTGCAGAGCATGATGGGATTTCCTATGTTGTTAATCATGTTGCCTAGCAACTGGGAGAGGTGCTCAGGACACAGGACAGTTGGAACTATGTCTCATGCTCCTTGTAACCTCCTTTCAACCAAAAAGATGGCTGCCATCATGAAATCAAACATTTGCCTGTTCTTTTAAAACAGTGTGGGTAAGAGATTATATTACCTATCTACTGTATTTTAATTAACATAACTGATGTAACTTAATGACAGTATGTTTGTTTAGGCTGGAGTTCCCCTTTAAGCTAATTTTGTACAGCAGGAGACATTGGCAATGCTTCCAGACAGAGGCTATACCCGAATTAGCTACCTGCAAAGATGTACAGAGCTCCAGAATATGGACAAAATTACACAACTTGCATTCAAAACAGGTACAGCAAGGGAGGGCGTTCGCATTAGTATAAATAAAAATTATGTTTTTATTGTTAGACTAGCGGTAGGTCTTCCCCGTGAGGGCCCGTCATCGCCGTGGGGAAGTCTAGTTGGGAATAATTTGTGCACATATTATTTATACTGAAGCTAAGGCCCTCCTTTGCTGTACCTGTTTTGAATGCAGGTCGTGTAATTTTGTCCATATTCTGGAGCTCTGTACATCTTTGCAAGTAGCTAATTCGGGTACAGTCTCTGTCTCGAAGCACTGCTAATGTCTCCTGTTGTACAAAATTAAGGTAAGTATACTTGTTGGCTAGCTGCATTCATGTGCTTCAATCTGCATTCAAATTTCTAGATTAGGAATTAGTACATAATTTGCATCTGATTTGCATTCAAGGCATGTATTTAGTCCCTGTGGAGCTCTGCATGCCTCTGTTGGTTTTCATTTCAGTTGCAGCCTTGAGCGCTGTCACTTGTTTGATGTCTGTTTCAAAAAGATAATTTGCCTGAGTTTCTAGAATAGCTTCAATGCCAAATTATAGGGACCCTGGCATAAAGCATCTTTCAATCTGCTGCCCTTTGATCTGACCAATGGGAATGATCCTCAGAGGATCCTCAATGCTCCAATGAGAGATTTAAAGATGCATTTTGCCAGGTCTCCCTATACGCTACTGAGGTGAAGACTGGGGTTAGTGCCTGTAGGTGTTGGTGCTTTGGCTGGGAGCGGCACTGTCAGAAGGACTTAGGAGGGGTGCTGTGGACAGATGTGTGGCAGTGAACAGCAGGACTAGCAAGTCCAATGGGGGCATGTCAGTAGTCAGACAGGCAGTGAGTAATTGTGAGGAAAATTATAGAGGAAAAGAAGATGGAAGAACAGAAGTCTAGGAGAAATGAAGGTTAAGCAAGAAGGAATATGTTTTTCTTTAATACAGTTTAAACTTTGAACTATTTTGTTTTAAATGAGGGTTGGGTTAAATGACCTCCTTTACCGATTTATCTGGGAAGGGGGGTAGATCTGGGATCCCCTTATTATTAAAGGGAGCTCCCAGATTCCACCATAAGCTTTCCCAGGACCAACCACCACGTGTGTGGGTAGTTACCTCTATCTTTCAGGCATCAAGGTAGGGATGAGTTCTATGTCTTTGACATGATTGGCAGCTTTTCAACAAGGGAGGGAGACTTCTACCTCCTTCTTGCAGAGTACTTTCCATGTCATGCACCATGTGAGCTAGTATTATTGAGGTGTAGGAGCCCCATGCTGTCCAGCTCAGCCATTCTGGCAATGCTAGCTGGCATTGGGAGAAGAAGTTAAAGAGGAACTGTGAGAAAACGCGGAAAAGCCACCGCGGGTGCTCAGAGCAAGGCGGGTGATTCCGCGTTTAACACGGCGGTTTGCACACATAAGCCTACATCTGTCAGTATGGCTGAACGCGGAGAAACCGCCGCATGCTCTGATAGCGGTGCGGCTGGTTCCGCGTCCAGCACAGCGGATGCATTACAACACATGTCTGGTGTGGCTGGGACTAAAAGTCCACACAGGTTCAGAAGGACGCGCGCGCGCGCTGAGAGGCAGAGCTTTTATGATAGCCAGAAGGGTGTCAGCTGACCAAGCCGGTCAGCTGACAATTCTATCAGTTCCCATTGGTCCAGCACTTAGGGGAGGCGCTGGAGAGCGCTTTTGTATATATACTGGGTGCTGGTCATTTCTCTGGTGTCTGCCGTTGCGATCACTACGTGGTAGCACTCAGACCTTTTTGTCAGTATCTGTGTTATTATTCAGACTAGTTCCAGGGTGTTGATGACTACGAAGCTCACACCCAAGACTAGGAATTAGCTTAACCATCCTGTTATACTTCAGACTAGCTCCAGGGTGTTGATGATCAAGGAGCTCACACCTAAAGACTAGACATTTTTGATTATTTGTTATGACCTTCTGCTTTCCTGACCTCTCTTCTGATCTCTGATTTGGTACTTCGCTATATCTGATACTCCGTTGCCAAACCTTGCTTGCCTTAGGATTCTGAATCAGTCTCTTCCTCTGTATCTGATCTGTCTGTCTGTTGCCGACCTGGCTTGTCCGACCTCGAGAACTATCTCCTCTGTTTAGAGATAGTTCACAGATCTGTCAGTGACACTCCACCATTGGTGTCACTCACACTCTGGTCCTTCCCATTCGCAGCCTGACTCCTCCCCTTGGGGAGCCTCAGGCTATTGGAAGGAGCCTGTTCTTTGGGCAGTATCTCTTACTGCCTTGCACCCTCTATACGGGTGCTCTCCTCAAAGTATTACTGTTGCACCAAACACTCCTATTACTCAGGTGTCCAGAGGTTAGTGATATATCTGATTATCGGTGATACTGCAGATCATCAATAATCGGGTATATATCTGTATTCTTGGTGATACTGCAGATCACCAATAATCAGACCCTCTCTGTGTTACACCGATCGTTACAGGAACTTAAACCCAGTCAGTAGCTGATACCCCCTTTCCCACGAGAATTCTTTACTTTTTCTTGATTAGATCATCAGGGGTGTCTGTGTGCCTGATATTGTGGTGGAAACCCTCCCTCAGTGTGCTGACATGACTATAAGCACAACATTTTCCTTTCTGTGAACCTTGTTGCATTGTGTGAAAAAACATTTTTTCCAACTGCAAAGTAACCAGTATCTCCCTCTGTTCATATGTATATCTATAAACAACATCTTTTTTAGTCTATGTGTAAGGCTTGGTGGTATAACTCTCGGAGTCAGCGTGTATGCCCTAGGCTAGAGATCTCGCTCTTCACATAGCTGTCCTTGCCTGGCAAACCACTAGCTGACACCTACACTGTCCCTGCCTGGCATACCACTAGCTGGCCCTAATTAGGACTTAGGTGAGCAAGGCATAAAAGCTGATGTAGAAGACAGACATACCACCAAGAGCCACTAATGAGGCTAGTAACACAGTTCAGCAGTATAACACAGGTAATCTCAGGCAATAAGCAATCCAGGTATGATGCAGTTTAGATAAGTCTTTATGCAAAGTTATTTAACAGTAATGATGCTTGATCTGAGTTATGAAATAGTTCAAGCAGACTTGCATGCAGTATTTAGCAACAAGTAATAGTTGATGCAAGTTATGACACAGTTCCTTTTAGTCTGCATGCAAGGTTATGCAACAGATAGCAGAAATTCCAGATGATATGTGAAAAAGTTTATGTGAGACTGTATGCACACTGTTAGTTGGCTGATAAGGAAAGTAGGTTTATACTTATCGTCCAGTTCAAGTGGCATGCAAGAATTATCCGGTAACAGTCCAAGGTCGGTCCAGGCAACAATCAAGGGATGTCCAGTAACTAGCAGAGGTCGGTCCAGGCGGCAAGCAAGGGGTATCCAATAACAGGCAAGATCGGTCCAGGCAGCAAGCAAGGATTTCTAGGAATGAAGCAGAGGTTAATCACAACAGACAGAGTAGTCAAATACAGGCCAAGGTCAATATCCAGAATATCAGTAACATTTGAGTGCGCACCCAGCAACTAGCCAAAGCTATGCTTATCATGGGTGATGACTGGGAGCACTCTGCAGGTTTAAATACAATACAGCATCCAATCAGTGCCCGGCCACACTCCGCACAACCAATCACACAGCAAGGCCCTGCCTAGGTGTCAGCTGTAGAATCATCTGACACCGCTATATCAGCTGACCGGAGTCAGCTGACTATTGTTAACCTTTGCAGAGGGCGTACTGGGAACGCGCCCTCTATCAGAATGTGCGGCCTGTGAGCCACCAGCAGCGTCATCAGCGGGGAACAAGCACCGAGGCCCGGAAACTGCAGATTCCGATCGGGTCTCGGCGGAATCAGTGCTAACAGGTATATTCTATATACTATGGCATTGTTAATGGGTGTGGTTAAAGATAATGGTAGTTGGTGCTGTCTTCTTGTCTGCCAGAAGTAAAGATGATGACGTGCAGGCTCATTTTGGATTAAACAACATGAACGAATTACATGCCAAATATCAATTTCTTGATCTCCTATTTTTTAACTTCTCACTTTGCAATGTATTCATTTATTTTTTCACCTACTACTATTTTTCGGTAAAGTTCCGCTTTAACCACTTACCCACGAGCTGCCGCCAGGTCCCGGTTCTAGAAAGGCACATATGAGGGGGCAACCAGAAATGTGAAGGAGGCATCATGTTCGAGCACATTTTTCTCAAGGTGAAAAATGGGTGTGGTCATGACGTCATGTGGGCGGGGCTAACTGTAATGTAATGCGTAACAGTGAGGCAGCAATGCAAGAACCATTACTTCCGACACATGAAATGCAAAAACCATTACCTCCAACACATAAAATGCAACAACCATTATCTCCGACACATGAAATGCAAGAATTATTACCTTCAACCAGTCATGCTCGAATGTACCCGAATTCGATTTGAGTACATTCGAATTCGGGTAAAATTCGGATTCGGCCGTGATCACGACCATAGAATTCGATTTGAATTTGAGTCGTGATTGGTAATTGAATTCGGGTAATAGTCGTGATCACGAAATCGGATGGCCTTAAAGCAATTTTTTTTAATGGGAAATCACAATTAAATAGGTGTAATTAAAAAAAAAATTGATGGAAAACTTTTTTCTGCATTTCTTGTTTATTTTTCTTCACCCTCTTCACCTTCTTCTTTTTCTTTTCTCCATCTTTTTCTTCACCGTCTTCTTTTTCTGTTTTACCATCTTCTTTCTTATCATCTTCATCGACTTCTTCTTCATCATCATCTTTTTCACTGGCATCTGGTTCTTCTTCTTCTTCCTCTTCCTCCTCCTCCTCCTCTTCCTCTTCCTCCTCTTCCTTCTTCTCTTTTTTTTTTTCATATTCTTCCTCTTGTACCCAACTTAATGTTTTTTCCCTTACAGAACTCAACTGTTGTAAATTGTTTTCTTCAACAGCATAGCTAAATTTGTAGCGTAATAGCTAGTGGCGCATGGCAGCAGCGCATAATTCTGCGGACTCTGGCGGCGGGAACACAGACAGCAGGAGGTTAAATGCAGCAGCAGGAGGAGGAGTGACGTGTGGCAGCAGGCAATGTAATGGGCCATGGCACCTAGCATTGGTACCACGGCTGTAATAATAAACACCATACAGCAGGAGGTTCCGGGCAGCAGTCGTGAAGCCCACATTGTGTCCAATACACAACTGGGACAGCACAGTTTTCAACCCAGACACCTCAGAAATATATATATATTTTTAACAACAAAATGTAGCTATTGTAGTGGCATAATAGCTAGTGGCGCATGGCAGCAGCGCATAATTCTGTGGACCCGGGTGGTGGGAACACAGACAGCAGGGGGTTAAATACAGCAGCAGCAGGAGGAGGAGGAGTGAGGTGTGGCAGCAGGCAATGTAAAGGGCCATGGTACCTAGCGGTGGTACCACGGCTGTAAATAAACACCAACAGCAGGAGGTTCCAGACAGCAGTCGTGAAGCCCAGATTGTGTCCAATACACAACTGGGATAGCACAGTTTTCAACCCAGACACCTCAGAATATTTTTTTTTCCCACAAAAAAATGTAGCTATTGTAGTGGCGTAATAGCTAGTGGCGCATGGCAGCAGTGCATAATTCTGTGGACCCTGGCGGTGGAAACACAGACAGCAGGAGGTTAAATGCAGCAGCAGCAGCAGGAGGAGGAGGAGTGCTGTTTGGCAGCAGGCAATGTAACGGGCTATGGCACCTAGCGGTGCCACAGCACTTACAGAAAAACCAGGCCACATTAGCAGGGGACTGAAGATTGATGTTGTGAAAAAATAATTCCCAGGCACCTCATGTTCACCTCTCGCCAACAACAGGTGCCTGGAACGTGCCTTCAATCCAGGCCTGGTTAATCTTCAAAAATGTGAGTCTGTCCACGGACTCTGGGGACAGATGAGAGCGCTTCTCCGTGACCACGCCACCGGCCGCACTGAAGCACCTCTCGGACAGCACGCTGGAAGGGAGGCAAGACAGGACTTCCAGGGCGTACTGCGCCAGCTCACTCCAGATCTGCAAGCGCTCGACCCAGTACTCCAAGGGGTCCACAGGCTCCTCGCCGGTGTCAAGCCCACTGAAGGACCCCATGTAGTTGGCCACCATCTGGGTCAGGCGCTGGCTGTGACTTTGAGAGGAGGATGCTGCTGCACGCACCTCCTCTCTCGGCTGCTCAAGTAGGTGCGCAGAAACTTCTTCACCACCAGGTTCAGGACGTTGGCCAAGCAGGGGACGTGGGTCAAGTGTCCCCTGTTGATGGCAGCCAGCAGGTTGGCCGCATTGTCAGACACCACCAATCCAACTCTGAGGCCTCTGGGGGTCAGCCACGTCTTCTCCTGCTCCCTCAGGTAACGGAGCACGTTGGCTGCCGTGAGGATGTTCTTCCCCCGGCTTCTCATCTCCAGCAGCGCTTGGCAATGGCAGGCCTTCACGCTGCTGTTGAGGCGGGGTCACTTGGCGGCGGGAGCTGCTGCTTCTCCCCTGACCCCGCGTGGTCAGGGGAGAAGATAAACAAACTGTGAGAACCTAATTTTCAAGATAATGTATACACTAGCCAAATTTCACTGAGGTCTGTACTCCACATTCATACCCAGGGGGACCAGGGTCTGTAAAGACCTGATCCATTGTGCCTTTTTATGAAGTAGAGTAACCTCTCTATCTCCACCTCTTCTTAAAGGGGCGACAACCTCAAGGATGAAAAAACGCAGCTGGTTTGCTGCATGTCCCATTTGCACAAAATGTTGGGCTACAGGTGAATCTATTTCAGGTATGGGTAGCTTACGTCGAATGGCCACATTCATTTTCGATCTATGTTCGATTATTCGTTCTTTTACTGCCCTTGTGGTTTCACCAACACAGAGCTTGCCACAGGGGCACTTTATACCATATACGACATGCGTAGTTTCGCATGTCGCATAGTACGAAAACCTCACTTGGTGGCCACACATTGGATGATTAAAGCTTTTCCCTTTTAAAACCAACTGACAACAATTGCAATTAAGACATGGAAATGTCCCCTTATGGGTAGGGGCTAGGGTCCTCTGTGAGCTGACCCGACAAGAGCCAATGTCGGCTCTTATAAGATGATCTCTTATTGACTGTGCTCTTTTGTATGCAATCATGGGTGGTGATTTAAATGCTGGGACTTCAGGCCCTATAGACTTCAGAATAGGCCAGTGTTGTTTAATTGCTGAAGAGATTCATGGGGATATAGTGTTAAAGGAGGTAGCAAAAATATAAGAAGGGCTGTCTTCCTTTCATTAATCATAATTTAAGTAAATTAGAAAAAGCATTGTTTAGCCTTAAAGAGAATAAATCTATTCTTATTAAGCCTGCAGATAAGGGGGGAGCAGTTGTTGTTATGAATAAATGTGATTATGTGGCAGAGATCGTGAGGCTTAATTGCTCTTGTTGTCAGTAGGTTTTAAAAGGGAAAAGCTTTAATCATCCAATGCGTTGGCACCAAGTGAGGTTTTCATACTATGCGACATGCGAAACTACGCATGTCGTATATGGTATAAAGTGCCCCTGTGGAAAGCTCTATGTTAGTGAAACCACAAGGGCAGTAAAAGAACGAATAATCGAACATAGATCGAAAATTAATGTGGCCATTCGCCGTAAGCTACCCATACCTGAAATTGATTCACCTGTAGCCTAACAATTTGTGCAAATGGGACATGCAGCAAACCAGCTGCGTTTTTTCGTCCTTGAGGTTGTCGCCCCTTTAAGAAGAGGTAGAGATAGATAGGTTACTCTACTCCATAAAGAGGCACAAAGGATCAGGTCTTTACAGACCCTGATCCCCCTGGGTATGAATATGGAGTACAGACCTCAGTGAAATTTGGCTAGTGTATATATTATATTGAAAATTAGGTTCTCCTAGTTTGTTTATCTTCCTTTTTTGATCATAGGTTCTGCACCTTTAAGAACATATTCCCTATTTGGACCTACATGGTGGAACATCATTGGAAGGTATGCTGTGTGTGTGTGTGTGTGTGTGTGGGGGGGGGGGGGTTGGGTCCTTGCTCTGCGCCGCCTTATGTCTACAATAAGCTCAATAGCTGCTTCCTAATCTGATTCTTTTTGGGTCAATGGTACCTATAGATGTGTATTGGATTTGCAAGGGGTATTGATCTTTGTGTCCACCACAAAGCGCAAGAAGTTCAATAACTGTTCCCTTAATGTGATCCCCTTTGATTAATGATACCTGCAGATATGTGTTGTATTTGGTATTGTCCTTTATGCCCATTGTCAATGGGTATATTGTTTTGATAGGTACTTGATATTTAGTGTAAGTTATTGGTGTATACATCTCTTGATGCCTCCTTATTTACTTTTCTGTGCTATTATAGATACGTCATCCACACAGTAAAAAGTAACAACATGTAGTGAATCAAACCCTATATCTCTTACAACACATCAGGCAGTGGCGCTCTCTCCCCTATTGATTCTTTTCATTGCTGAACATTTTTGTCAGACAGTTGTAATACTTTCTGTTGCAAGTACTGAGTGTATTTATGCTATCAGTATTATGCCTTCATGTTTGTATGTTGTACAACTTCCAGGAGATGATGGTGTTATAAAAATCATTATTTATAATAATTTGTATACAGTAATTTCTTGAAAAAATATGATTGCACAATAAGGCCAAGTTAGCGTTAAAAAACGGACCGTAAGTGGAACGGAATGAAAACTGTAAAAATAGAACGCATGCGAGTGAATCCAATGTTCATCTATGGAACTGTTCACATGCATCAGTTTGTATGTATCCATTGGGTACGTTCCGTGAATGGACCGCAACTTTGCTGCAGCACCTATTTTTCTGGACCGCTGAGTCCAGCAGACTAAAAACGGAAGACGAAGCCCTGCATTGGGGGCACTGGGAGAACGGAATGTTTCTTCACACTAGTGAATAAACGGGCCGTTAGGGAGCAAAATCCACTGGGGGTGGGGGTCTGGGGGACGCAAATCGGGCCGTACCTCAGCGGGAGGGTGCAGCAGCCAGGCAGGCGGGTGGGTGAGGGAGGGTTAAAACTTACCAAAGCTTCAGTATTCAATTTGCTGCTGGGCAATTTCTTCCAGGCTTCAGTCTTCTTCCGCCTCAATTGCGTCCCATCTCGCGTCATGTGACTATGCTTCCTCCTTCAACCCGGAAGGAGGAAGCTGGTAGTCACATGACGCGAGGTGGGACGCAATTTAGGCAGAAGAAGACTGAAGCCTGAAAGAAACTGCCCAGCAGCAATTGAAGATGGAAGGCTGCGTAAGTTTTAACCCTCCCACACCCGCCCGCCTGGCTGCTGCGCCTTCCTTCCCTTTCCCGCCAGGCTGCTACAACAAGAGTGGCGATGGAGTGAAAACGGATCAGATCGATCAGTGATCAGATCTGTTTTCACGGATCCGTTTGTCAGTGTGAACCAAGTCTTATGGATCCGGTGAAGCAGAAACCGGATCCATTTTACCGGATCAGTTTGGCTAAATTGCCTAATGTGAACTGGGCCTTACTCCTTTTCACTTTCTCCAAGTTATATTGCATTTCTCTGCCTCTGTCATTGACACCCGTGGTCCACCCACAAAACTCTAACTTAACCATTTAAAGCCATGCATTGCTTTTTGGCTGCTGTTTTTTTACAGCTCTGTAAAATTCATTAGCTTACAGGCTCACTACACACCAGCGGTTCAGGATGTGCAGACTTGCAAGGACATAAAGAGATGATTTCTGCAGTCATTCATCATGGGAAACCACAGTCATGGCCGGCCCTTGACCTGAGCGACCGGAGCGGTCACTCAGGGCGCAAGCTTCCAGGGGGCACACGTGCATTCATCCACCTTGTCTGGACTGGCCATGGCCGCATTTCCACCTGGCTACGGGCTCTTGGTCCCTCTGTGGCTGCTGCAAGTGGTAGCTCTGCCTCCGCCCCCCCCCGGTACCGATGGGGGTGAAGACTCCAGGAACCTGCTGCTGCCTCTTGCTGAGTGTGTGTGAGCCGTGGGTGCCAGCAGTGCATCCCCTCGCTCATACCGATGTTTGATTGGATGGCTGCTTTTATGGGGGATGCAGGCAGCTCCAAAGCTGCGCACTTCAAATCAGAGACTTGTCACTCCTGAGTCCTGGCCATCTTCTGGCCCCAGCTACAAATCAGAGACTTGTCACTCCTGAGTCCTGGCCATCTTCTGGCCCCAGCTACAGCAGACAATCAGAAAAGTAAGGTTCATCAACTGCCTCCCGGTTGGGGAAGTGTGTGTGTGTGAGTGTGTGGCCATATACTCTAAAGGGGGATCTGCCTATATACACTAAAGGGTGATCTGCTGATACATACTAAAGGGGATCTGGCTGTGTACACTAAAGGGTGGGGGGAATCTGCCTATATACACTATGGCTGGATGGTGTAATGGTTAAGGGCTCTGCCTCTGACACAGGAGACCTGGGTTCGAATTTCGGCTCTGCCTGTTCAGTAAGCCAGCACCTATTCAGTAGGAGACCTTAGACAAGTCTCCCTTACACTGCTACTGCCTATAGAGAGCGTCCTAGTGGCTGCAGCTCTGGTGCTTTGAGTCCGCCAGGAGAAAAGCGCGATATAAATGTTATTTGTCTTGTCTTGTCTAAAAGGGGGTGGGGGGATCTGCATATATACACTAAAAAGGAATCTGACTATATGCACTAAAGGGGGAATCTGCTTAAAGAGGAACTCCAGTGAAAATAATGTAATAAAAAAAGTGCTTCATTTTTACAATAATTATGTATAAATGATTTAGTCAGTGTTTGCTCATTGAAAAATCTTTCCTCTCCCAGATTCACATTCTGACATTTATTACATGGTGACATTGTTACTGTGGGCAGGTTATTTAGCTGTTTCTAGCTGTTAGACAGCTGTAAACAGCCATTTCCTGTCTGTGAACATTGTTACATTGTGGCAGTTTGCCAGGAGTACCGCGGTATTCAGAGCCTCTTGTAGGAGGGGTTTCAGCACAAAATTAGTCACACAGCTCCCCCTGATGGTCTGTTTGTGAAAATCATTCTATTTCTCATGTAAAAGGGGGTATCAGCTACTGATTGGGATAAAGTTCAATTCTTGGTTGGAGTTTCTCTTTAAAGGAATATCTGCCTTTATACACTAAAAGTGTGTGTGTGTGTGTGTGTGTGTGTGTGTGTGTGTGTGTGTGTGTGTGTGTGTGTGTGTGTGTGGGGGGGGTCTGACTATATGCACTGAAGAAGGGGATTAACCACTTCCCGACCGCACACTCATACCGTGCGGCGGCAAAGTGGCAGCTGCAGGACCAGCGACGCAGATCTGCGTCGCCGGCTGCAGACTAATCAGCGATCGCGCGGCTGCAGCCACGCGATCCCTATGTCACACTGTTCGGCCCCCTTGTGACGTCAGCCCGCCGGCCAGTCAGCAGCGCCGGCGGGCTGTAAATTTTCAAACTGCCCAATAGAACACGTATAATACAGTTTGTTTACGTAACAAACTGTATTATACTGCCTGCCTCCCGCTGGTGGTCACACTTAGCGATCGACCACCAGCGAGGAGAGCAGGCACAGTATAAGAACACACACACACACACACTTTAGGAGCCCCACAGACCCCCCGATCACCCACAGCACCCATCAGACCCCCCCCCCCTGTACCCCCCTGCGGCCCGCAGCTTAGACCTAGCCATTCCCCATATCACCCATCAATAAATCCCTGTCACCACCTGTCACTTCTATCCATCAGATCAGACCCCCAACTACCCCTTAGGAGTATCTGATCACCCCCCACACCTCCAGATCTCCCCCCCGACCCCCCCCCCCCCCCCCCCCGTATACTGAACCTATCTATCTCCCCTGCATCTGTCTATCTCCCCACTGATCAGCTGCCAATCACCTATCAGTCACCTGTCAATCATCCCTTGTCACCACCTGTCACTGCCCCCCATCAGTTCAGACCCCCAACTGCCCCTTAGGGGCTTCTGATCACCCACCCTTTCAGATCCCCCTGAGACACCCCCTGATCACATCAGCAATCCATCATTTACATCTGTTTTTCCCTGTAAACACACACTTATTACCTGTCAATAACCCATCTATCACCCCCTGTCACTCCTATCCATCAGATCATACCCCCAACTACCCCTTAGGGGTATCTGATCACCCCCCACCCCCTTCAGATCTCCCCCCCCCCGACACCCCCCCCCCCCCCGTATACTGCATCTATCTATCTTCCCTGTAATTGCCCGCTGATCAGCTGTCAATCACCTATCCGTCACCTGTCAATCATCCCTTGTCACCACCTGTCACTGCCCCCCATCAGATCAGACCCCCGACTGCCCATTAGGGGCTTCTGAACACCCACCCTTTCAGATCCCCCCGAGACCCCCCCCCCCCCCCCAATCACATCAGCAGTCCATTGTTTACATCTGCTTTTCCCTGTAAACACCCACTTATTACCCATCAATATCCCATCTATCACCCCCTGTCACTCCTATCCATCAGATTCCCAACTGCCCCTTAGGGGCGTCTTATCACCCACCCCCTCAGATCCTCCCCACACCTCCATAGTGCATTGCTTGGGTATATTCTCCCCCCTGCCATTGTGTATCTTATCTCCTGTCTGTAAGGCTTGATTGTGCTTTGTTTGGCTACAATTGTCTCAATTGCCCTGTGATTGGCATCGATTGGCATGTAATTGGTTTTTGATTGCTCAGTGATTGGCTTAAATTGCCCCAAAATTGGGTTTGATTGCACCAATTGCCCTCTGATTGGCTGTTTTGCCCTGTGTCTCGATTGACTCAATTGCTCTGCGATTAGCATCGATTGTCGTGTGATTGGCTTTAATTGTCACGTAATTGGTTTTTGATTGTTGTGTTATTGGATTCAATTGCTCCTTGATTGCGCAGATTGCTGTAATTGTGTTGTAATTGCCTCGTGATTGTTTTTGATTGTTTGTGATTGTTTCTGATTGCTCTCTGATCCCCCCCCCCCCCCCCTCACCGTCACTATCCTAGTGATCAAAAAACAGTGATCAGTGAAAACTGTCACTTTTTTAGTATCACTAGTGGTAACAGTTAGGCCAGTTAGCTAGGCAAAAGGGTTGTTAGTGTCAGTTAGTGCTCAGCCCACTGCACCACAGTCACTAATTAGCGTCATCACTGTCGCTAATCAGCATTAGTACTATATAGTATCTGTAAGTTATCTTTAGTGATCACAGTCAGATCTATATTAGGGTCACTAGGATCCACAAAAGAACGCAGTGTTTGCCCGATCAGACCTGATCGTTCGCCTGCACTGCGTTCAGCCCGCCCCACCGCAGTGACAGAAAATTTTTTTCTGATCACTGCAAAAAACACTGTACACAAGCTGTGGCACTGTAAACATCAGTTTTTTGATTTTTTTAATCAAAACTCAGTGACCACAGCTTTCTACCTCTCAAATACTCCCTTTCGCTAGGTAGGTGCTCTTTTTCCTGGGTAGTCTCAGAGGAATACCTCCTAAATTTAGCAGGCCACCATGGCAAAAAAGAGGTTTTCCATGGACCAGTCGGATGAGGATGATTGGGCTAACTTATTCGACGAATCTTCTGGTTCAGAGTACGATCCTGTAGACAGCAGTGGCTCTCTGACCGATAGTTCCGATGACGAGGTTGAGGTCCCGGCTAGAGCCAGGCGTACCACACCCCATGTCACTGGACTGCAGGTGGCGGAAGATCAGTCTCAAGGGCAGCAGAGTGGTGCTGGCGCTGATCTGATTTTTCTTGGTGAGGCATGCACCAGCAGCGCAGCATCTCCTGGACCTATCAACACCAGTACTACCGTAGAAGACCCTGGTGAATTGGCGAACACCAGCCTGGTAGTAGAAACTGGTTCGGTGGTACGTGCATTAGGACCCGATTTGCAGTCACCAAGTAGACGAGCCCGTACTCCCATTAGTTTCCCAGAGGTGCTGGCAAACCCTGATTGGCATTCCCCTGATCCCGCCGCACCCGTACTGCCCCCTTTCACCGCCCAGTCTGGAGTCCAGGTGGAGACAGTTGAACTAGGATCGGCCCTAGACCTTTTTGAACTGTTCCTCACCCAGGATCTCTTTGACTTAATTGTGGCTGAGACCAACCGTTATGCCACACAATTTATAACCGCCAACCCGAAAAGCTGCCACGCCCAGCCTTTTCGGTGGAAACCACCAAGTTTCTGAATTTAACATTTTTTTGGGCCTTCTCCTCAACATAGGTATTACCAAAAAAATGTATTGCGCTCTTATTGTCTACACGCCCAATACATAACATGCCCATGTTCTCTGCTGCCATGTCCAGGACGCGATTTGAGATCATCCTGCGCTTCCTGCATTTCAATGACAACAACACCTGTCATGCAAGAGACCACCCAGCTTATGACCGGCTCTACAAAATTCGGCCCCTCATAGACCACCTGTCATCCACATTTGCAGATGCTTATACCCCTGAACAGAACATCTGTGTAGACGAGTCCCTCGTACATTTTACCGGGCGCCTTGGCATCAAACAGTACATCCCAAGCAAGAGTGCCCGGTATGGGGTGAAACTGTATAAGTTCTGTGATAGGGCCCAAGGCTATACATCTCGTTTTAGGGTCTATAAGGGAAAAGACTCAAAATTGGAGCTGGTCGGATGTCCTGACTACCTGGGGAGCAGTGGAAAGATTGTGTGGGACTTGGTGTCACCCTTGTTCCATATGGGGTACCATCTTTATGTGGACAACTTTTACACAAGTGTGGCCCTCTATCAGCACTTAAAGTTAGAAGGAATCCGATGCTGTGGCACCGTGCGGCCTAGTCGCCGGGGCTTCCCCCAACGGCTCGTTAACACCAGACTTCAACGGGGGGAGAGGGCCACCTTGTGTACCGATGACTTGCTCTCGGTGAAATGGAAGGACAAGAGGGACGTTTACCTTCTGTCTACCATTCACACAGACATGACAGTACAAATTACACGGACAACAGAGGTCATTGAAAAGCCCCTCGCCGTCCACGACTATAATGCCAACATGGGAGGGGTGGACTTCAATGACCAGATGTTAGGGCCCTATTTAATTTCCCGGAAAACCAGACGCTGGTATAAGAAAGTGTCTGTGTATTTAATTCAATTGGCGATGTACAACAGCTTTGTTCTCTACAGTAAGGCTGGGAGAACTGGATCTTTCCTTCAATTCCAGGAAGAGATCGTTTCGGCACTCCTGTATCCAGAAGGTGCCAGAGCCCAACCCCCAAATGCAACTAGCCGGCTGCATGGAAGGCATTACGCCTTCCCAATTCCCAGTACCCCAACTCAACGCAACCCCAGAAAAAGATGTCGTGTCTGCAGCAAGGCTGGAATAAGGCGTGACACCCCTGTTTACTGTCCCTCCTGTCCTGACCAGCCTGACCTATGCCTAGGGGAGTGCTATGAGAGGTACCACGAGAAGGCACACTTTTAGAACCTAGGGAACTACAGACACAGCAGTAGGCACACAAGGGTCTCTCAGTGCTATTTCACACTGGTGCGATGCGTTAGGGCAAATTGCTTAGCAAAAGTCACACTTTGCGGTCCCCCCCTACGCCGGAAGTGCTTGCCTCAACGCTAGTGCATGCCTACGTTACTGTGTGGCTTCTGCGGCAATTTGGGTCGGCCCGGAAGTTATGTTAGTCTATGGCGATGCAGTTAATTACTAGGCCGAATGCTACTCTTGTGGTATTCCCTGAAAGAGAACCCGAGGTGGGAATTACTAATACTATTGGGGCACAGAGGCTGGTTGCGCACACTAAGACCAGCCTCTGTTGCCCCATCGTATGCCTCCATGTCCCCCCTGCTCGCCGCTATAGACCCCGCAGTGCTGGCGACACGCAGCGCGTCGCCAGCACAATGTTTACCTAAGCGCTGTCAGTCAGCGCCGCTCCCCCGCCTCCTCCGCATCGCCGCTACCCGCCCGCGTCACTTCCCTCCTATCAGCGGGAGGGAAGGGACACGGGCGGGTGCGCCATTGCGGAGGAGGCGGGGGAGCGGCGCTGACAGACAGCGCTAAGGTAAACATTGTGCTGGCGACACGCTGCGTGTCGCCAGCACTGCGGGGTCTATAGCGGCGAGCAGGGGGGACATGGAGGCATACGATGGGGCAACAGAGGCTGGTCTTAGTGTGCGCAACCAGCCTCTGTGCCCCAATAGTATTAGTAATTCCCACCTCGGGTTCTCTTGAAGGTCTGTTTTGGGCGAGACGGTGCGGCGTGCTCGACCGACCGGATAGGCCAGTATGCAGTGTGAACTCAAACCTCAGGTTTTGAGAGATCCAAATACACAGAAACCTCTCCTTTCGCTTAGGACAGAATGCATAATGTACTTCGCCACATATCTGTGCGATTTGCACTTTGCACATTGACCCATGGGGGAGGAGAAGTTTATCCTCAGATCTCAAGTAAAAAAAAAAAAACCCCCAAAAAACCAGGTAAGCAAAAAAGTTAATATTTGGTTACCAATGTTATTGTTTGGTTTGAACATATTTAACCCTTTCTGGACCAGCACCCTCTGCCTCCTTAAGGACCAGAGGGTGCTGGTCCAGCAAACCACCGCTTCCCGACAAATCGCCGCAAGTTACCGTCGCTCCCGCCGTACACGCCGCTCTGTCCTCGCCGCAGGCTGCTCTCTCTGCCGGTGCTATGACGGCAGAGCGCTGTGCGCTGGTCAGGAGCCGCTTTCATTGGCTCCTGACCCTGTCATTCCATGTAAGCCAATGGGAACGGCTTATATGAATGACAGGGCCAGGAGCCAATGAAAACGGCTCCTGCCCGGCTCACAGTGCTCTGCCGTCATAGAGGCGGCAGGGCATCACATTGCGGCGGGGGCAGAGCGGACCGAGCGACACGGGCGGGCTGGGGCGCGCGGTCAATGGGACGTAGAGTTTACCCCTGCCCGCCGTAGATTTATACTCGCTCGGTCCGCAGGTGGTTAATAAAGTTTAAAAAGTTAATGTTATTGAAGTGCTTTGCTTGCTTTTTTTTTTTTTTTCTTCTCTCTTTTTTCCAACCAACCAATCAGCTGCAGCACTGATGATGCATCCTGACAGAAGCATTGCGCTTCTGTCAGGTTACACAAAATCGGTGCATGCAGTGCTGTAGGACGAGATTTCTCCTCCACAGTAAAAAAGATACGTTTGCCGAGGCATATGGGCCGAGGAGTGGTGTTGGGGTTCATATGCTTTGGCAAGCACTTTGTATCAAAAAAGAACTCAAGCAATGATTTCTCCATTCACATCGATCGATGTGGATGAATAAATCAGGTTTGCCTGGGCATACGAGCTGGTGGGTTTGGATTTCTGGGGTGGCAGCTCCTATGTCCAGGCGGACGCCTTCCCCTCTTTTTTTTTTTTTTTCCACATTTTTTGGCAGATATTTGTTCATCCACATTGATCGATGCAAATGAAGGGATGTTTGCCGTTCATTTTTCCTTTCAGCCCAGAATGCACTACCTGTATGCCCAATATAAGGAGTATAGCAGAAACACTGGCCATACATGTAATGATTGCAGAGACCCTAAAATGCCAGGACAGACCCCACAAATGACCCCATTTTGGAAAGAGGACACCCCAAAGTATTCCGTGAGGTGCATGGTGAGTTCATAGAAGATTTTGTTTTTATTCACAAGTTAGCATAAATTGTTGTATTTTTTTTTCACAAAGTATCCTTTTCTGTTAACTTGTGACAAAAAATAAATTTTTTTTATAAACTCACCATGCCCCTCATGGAATACTTTGTGGTGTCTTATTTCCAAAATGGGGTCATTTGTGGGGTTTGTTAACTGTCCTGTGATGTGGGGGGGCTAAATTGTGAGCACCCCTGTAAAGCCCAAAGGTATTCATTGAACGTTGGGCCCCTTAGCGCAGTTACGCTGCAAAAAAGTGCCACACGTGCTATCGCCGTACCCGGGAGAAGTAAACCAATGTGTTTTAGGGTGTATTTTTACACATAACCATGCTGGGTAGAAGAAATCACTCTGTAAATGACAATTTTTTTATTTTTTTACACACAATTGTCCATTTACAGAGAGATTTCTCCCACCCAATATGGGTATGTGTAAAAATACACCCCAAAACACATTGTACTCCCCCTAACGGCGCTAAGGGGCCCAGAGTCCAATGAGTACCTTTAGCATTTCACAGGCCATTTTGAAACATTCGGTTCCAAGACTACTCCTCACGGTTTAGGGCCCCTAAAATGCCAGAGCAGTATAGGAACCCCACAAATGACCCCATTTTAGAAAGAAGACACCCCAAGGTACTCCATTAGGAGTATGGTGAGTTCTTAGAAGATTTTACTTTTTGTCACAAGTTAGCGGAAAATGATTTTTATTGGTTTTTTTTTACCAAGTGTCCTTTTCCGCTAACTTGTGACAAAAAATAAAATCTTCTATGAACTCACCATACTCCTAACGGAATACCTTGGGATGTCCTCTTTGTAAAATGGGGTCATTTGTGGGGTTACTATACGGCTCTGGCATTTTAGGGGCCCTAATGGACAATTGTGTGTAAAGAAATCAAAAAATTGTCATTTACAGAGATATTTCTCCCACCCAATATGGGTATGTGTAAAAATACACCCCAAAACACATTGTACTACTTCTCCCGAGTACGGAGATACCACACGTGTGGCACTTTTTTGCACCCTAAGTGTGCTAAGGGGCCCAAAGTCCAATGAGTACCTTTAGGATTTCACAGGTCATTTTGAGACATTTGGTTTGTAGACTACTCCTCGCGGTTTAGGGCCCCTAAAATGCCAGGGCAGTATAGGAACCCCACAAATGACCCCATTTTACAAAGAGGACATCCCAAGGTATTCCATTAGGAGTATGGTGAGTTCATAGAAGATTTTATTTTTTGTCACAAGTTAGCGGAAAATGATTTTTATTGTTTTTTTTTACCAAGTGTCATTTTCCACTAACTTGTGACAAAAAAATAAAATCTTCTATGAACTCACCATACTCCTAATGGAGTACCTTGGGGTGTCTTCTTTCTAAAATGGGGTCATTTGTGGGGTTCCTATACTGCCCTGGCATTTTAGGGGCCCTAAACCGTGAGGAGTAGTCTTGGAACCAAATGTCGCAAAATGACCTGTGAAATGCTAAAGGTACTCATTGGACTCTGGGCCACTTAGCGCAGTTCGGGTGCAAAAAAGTGCCACACGTGGTATCGCCGTACTCGGGAGAAGTAGTACAATGTGTTTTGGGGTGTATTTTTATACATACCCATGCTGGGTGGGAGAAATCTCTCTGTAAATGGACAATTGTGTATAAAAAAAATAAAAAAATTGTCATTTACAGAGATATTTCTCCCACCCAGCATGGGTATGTCTAAAAATACACCCCAAAACACATTGTACTACTTCTCCCGAGTATGGCGATACCACATGTGTGGCACTTTTTTGCAGCCAAACTGCGCTAAGGGGTCCACAGTGCAATGACTACCTTTAGGCTTTACAGGGGTGCTTACAATTCAGCACCCCCCAAAATGCCAGGACAGTAAACACACCCCACAAATGACCCCATTCTGATTATATACTGAGAACCATCATCCCAGAAAAACCCAAGTTTACATATAGGAAAGCGCAGAATTTAAAACAAATAGTGGCCCCAAGCTGTGTGGAACCAAAAAAACAAGGAACAATGCAGGGGTGGCAAACGCCAGGTTTTTTTCCATGCAGGTCATGCAAGGCATGCAGGGAAAGCAAAGGGGTGAAAATATCCTCAGTGACATCCTTCAGTAATGGTAAAGAATACCCTATTAGACAGTTTATAACGTGCAATGATAAATATGTAGTATATATGACATAGTGCAAATGTGGGTGGCAATATATAGGGAGGACAACAAGGACCCTAAAGGAGCGGATGGGAGAACATGTCAGAAATGTTAAAAAAGGTTATGCCAACCACAGTTTGTCTGCACACTTTGGGCAGGAGCATAGTTGTGACCCTAGGGAAATGTAATTCTGTGCACTACAAAAGATGACCCCAGACTGGAGAGGTTGCAACAGGGTGAAACAGGTCTCGCAGGCAGAAACGAGGTGGATCTACAACATGGGGACCCTGAGACCAGATGGGCTAAATATAGAAATAGATCTGGTATGTTTTTTGGGGGAATAGCCCTTTGGGGTCCCCAGGCTGTAGACCCAATGATGAGTAATCTTCTGGCATTTATATGTATTTTAGGATGGAGTATCTTTTTTTAGTACACGTGTGTATGCGGTGACATCGGTGAGTTCAAACGCATATAGTGTGCAATAGGGAAAATAAAAGGGGGGGGGGGGGGAGTGGGTATGGGGGAACAGGGGACTGGCTCTTATAGGAGGGGGAGGGGCTAATAGCAGCGAAGGAACTCGGCGTATGTCGATGCACACGTGTGTTAATGTAATATATGGTATTAATATGGAAGCGTATATTTTATTGTAATATAATAGAATGTTGCAGTGCATAGTATTAATGGGGGAAGTAGGGCATTATGTAACATAAAGCAATGGATTGTTGTGTGGAATAATCAAAAGTGTAGTATAGGGTCCGAATACTGAAACTGGTTACCAACAAGTTCACGGATAATGAGATGAGAATGCGGATGAAGCTGATGGATACACTGTATGTAGGGGGGAAATGCCATGCAGCCATCTGGCAGGCGCAGCCTAATACAGCCTTGGTAGGCTGACAATGTATTGAAAGAGAAGCAAACCTATAGGAAATACGGTAGCGCTATTGTATGAGGAATATAGGGAGGGGTTGGAGTAGGGAGGATGCGTGAGAGAGATGAGGCGGGGTATGATGATGAAATAGCGTCTGAGAGCGTCTGGCCCCAGCTTCTGATGAGTCCAGAGTGACGAAACATGTCAGGCGGGGCCTAGACGCGGAAGACGCTACACCAAACACACGTGGGAAGCGGCGTCATCCCGGGCGGAGGAGGATACGGGTGACCGAGCGCGCGGCGGTCAGGACTCCTAAGGCTGTCGGGGGACGCGCTTGCCAGCTGGCCAACAGACGGGGGAGAGCCCGTGGAAAAACTCTGTGCCCTATACTTATCAAGGAAATTGTAAGTGCAATGAATTTTTAAACTTTTTAATAAAGAAACAGTATTACGCTATGTGAGGCGTTTTTATTGAGGTACTCTACTGAGGAGAAGACTTGCTGGAGGGGAGTTGGAGATTGCCTGAGTGGTGGGGGACGACCTCTTGAACGGTCCCAATGTGTCAATAGACCTGATTGTGGGTCTCAGCACACGGTGAGTGCATCTCACTGGGGTGTGGTGGTGGCTGTCACTATCCAAAGTGTGAATAATACTGACATATCCAGGAACAACTAGCAAGTTTTATGAACTGTATATTAATTGCCTCTTGAAGATGTGGACACTTTGAATTTAAAACAGTGTGTTTTCCAGATGATGGACCTCCTTATAGAACAACATAGACATATGTGATTTGTGTCAGTGGGGGGCATTACGCAGCAGACAAGTGGGGGTGTGCTGCAGACTGTGAGCGCCAGCCTCTGAGATTGTCTAACATTGTACTACTTCTCCCGAGTACGGAGATACCACACGTGTGGCACTTTTTTGCACCCTAAGTGTGCTAAGGGGCCCAAAGTCCAATGAGTACCTTTAGGATTTCACAGGTCATTTTGAGACATTTGGTTTGTAGACTACTCCTCGCGGTTTAGGGCCCCTAAAATGCCAGGGCAGTATAGGAACCCCACAAATGACCCCATTTTACAAAGAGGACATCCCAAGGTATTCCGTTAGGAGTATGGTGAGTTCATAGAAGATTTTATTTTTTGTCACAAGTTAGCGGAAAATGACACTTGGTAAAAAAAAAACAATAAAAATCATTTTCCGCTAACTTGTGACAAAAAGTAAAATCTTCTATGAACTCACCATACTCCTAATGGAGTACCTTGGGGTGTCTTCTTTCTAAAATGGGGTCATTTGTGGGGGTTCCTATACTGCCCTGGCATTTTAGGGGCCCTAAACCGTGAGGAGTAGTCTTGGAACCAAATGTCGCAAAATGGCCTGTGAAATGCTAAAGGTACTCATTGGACTCTGGGCCACTTAGCGCAGTTCGGGTGCAAAAAAGTGCCACACGTGGTATCGCCGTACTCGGGAGAAGTAGTACAATGTGTTTTGGGGTGTATTTTTATACATACCCATGCTGGGTGGGAGAAATCTCTCTGTAAATGGACAATTGTGTGTAAAAAAAATAAAAAAATTGTCATTTACAGAGATATTTCTCCCACCCAGCATGGGTATGTCTAAAAATACACCCCAAAACACATTGTACTACTTCTCCCGAGTATGGTGATACCATATGTGTGACACTTTTTTGCAGCCAAACTGCGCTAAGGTGCCCACAGTGCAATGACTACCTTTAGGCTTTACAGGGGTGCTTACAATTCAGCACCCCCCAAAATGCCAGGACAGTAAACACACCCCACAAATGACCCCATTTTGAAAAGTAGACACTTCAAGGTATTCATTGAGGGGCATGTTAAGTCCATGGCAGATTTCATTTTTTTTTTTGTTACAAGTTAGCAGAAATGGAAACCTTTTTTTTTTTTTTTTTTGTCACAAAGTGTCATTTTCCGCTAACTTGTGACAAAAAATAAAATCTTCTATGAACTCACCACGCCTCTAAGGGCTCGTTTCCACTAGTGCGGTGCGGAATCGCCTGCATTCCACCGCGGACGAAATCGCATGCGGGTGCGATTCCGCATGCGTTTTTGCCGCAATTTCGCATGCGATTCCGCATAGGTAAGGTATATGCGAATTTAACCATGTCACTGCCTGTGTAAATTAACATAAATACCTATGCGAAATCGCATGCGATTTCGCGGCAAAAAACGCATGGTCACCCCGCATGCGATTTCCCTATTAGATACATTAGCGGCGATTCGCGCACATTCCTTCTGCACGCGAAATCTGACGGCTCTGCCGTGCAGATTTCTGCCGCCCCAAAAAACGCTCCCGCAGCCGCACAAGTGGAAACGGCCCCATCCACTTACATTGCCTATGCGAATCCGCGTGCAGTGCCCGCATGCGGATTCGCTATAGTGGAAACGAGCCCTGAGTGAGTACTTTGGGATGTCTTCTTTCCAAAATGGGGTTAGTCAGAAAAGTCAGAGATGCTTTAAAATGGGAAAATTCACTTTTGGTACCATAGTTTGTAAACGCTATAACTTTTACCCAATCCAATAAATATACACTGAATGTTTTTTTTTTTTTATTCAAAGACATGTAGCAGAATAACTTTCGCGCTCAAATGTATAGGAAATTTTACTTTATTTGAAAAATGTCAGCACAGAAAGTTAGTCATTTTTTTGACAAAATGCATGTCTTTTTTGATGAATATAATAAAAACTAAAACTCGCAGCAGCAATCAAATAGCATTAAAAGAAAGCTGTATTAGTGACAAGAAAAGGACGCAAAATTCATGTAGGTGGTCGGTTATATGACCGAGCAATAAACCGTTAAAGCTACAGTGGTCTGAATGGAAAAACCAGCGCTGGTCCTTAAGGGGGGGGGGGGGGTAAAGGCTGAGTCCTCAAGTGGTTAATGATGATTCTCCTGTGCTCAGTTACTTGATTCCTGAGCCTAGCTGCAGTATGAAGCATAAACGGATTCTAGGATTCACGTACCATTTCATTTTGAAATTCAATAATTTTTAATCAAATTCCAATTCAGAGTTGTGTTAACTGTTACAATGACTTTAGAGCATGTTTCGATAAACATGTAAGGCTGTTTTTTGCTGTTACTCTTTATTCTTGCTAAAACAAAAGTGAGTGGTCCATAATCAATGTACTTTTTCTCCTGAGTTTTCTTCTAGGTGATATTTTCACAACTTGTCATAAAATGCATTTTAAACCACCAGCAAGCAAGAAAAAACAATAATTTGTTAGCACTTTTTCACCAACTTTTAGGTAATTTTTCAATTGTAAAATGCTGAAAAGTTACAGTATTTTAAAGCGAAAGTGAAAATGATCTCATAGGAGATATCCCAGGAGAAAATGTGAAGTGCATATGGACATGTGTGTGTGTTTGCATGTGCAAAAAAGATGAATGGGGGGGGGGGGGGGCACAAATCCCAAATGCCTATTGTTTTAAAGGAGTTTTCAATCAAATAATTTGTCCAATCCCCCCCCCCCCCCCCACTCTACTTACCCGGGGGTTCCTCCATCCCCTTGCAGCAGCATCTCCGCTTGCAGCCGCCGGCCCAGGGGCCCGGCCGGTGCAGAGGCTGACCTCCTCTACTACAACTGTGTGAATCACCGCTGTCAATCAAGTCCACGTTGTCTGCAGTGTACTGCGCAGGCACAGTAGTTCTGTAGCGGACAACACATGGACTTGATTGACAGCGGCACTCGCGCAGGCGCAGTAGAGGATGAGGTCGGCCTCTGCACTGACAGGGCCCGCGGGCTCTCTGGGTAAGTAGACCGGGGGGGGGGGGGGGAAGGTTGTGTTAGGCCTCATTAGCATCTGTGCGCTTTTGACCGCTTTTCAGCAACGTGTATCAATCGGTAACATTGATTGTTAAAAAGTGGACAGAGGTGCACTAAGTGGAAATAAGGCTTTAGCATTATTTGGTTGATAACTCAAAATTTGGATTATCCACTGTAGTCTCTCTTACTCCATCTAGTGGTAGTTTTTCATAACACGTCCAATCATGCATTGGCTTTAGAGAAGGCGAGCAAAATGAATCTCCTTATATTTACATTTCTTAAAGGATGCGTGAGGCAAATTTTAAAAAATCAGATTTATTTACCTGGGTCTTTCTCCAGTCACTAGAAGCCTATGTGTCCTTCACTGCAGCCCTGCTTTCAGGCATTCTCTCAAAGGCCCCTCCAGGTCAGCGGCCGCGTTGAAGGGGACCCCAGAAGACTGCTTGGGTTTCAATATTACGTCCTCTTAGTCATTTTCTATGTTGGTGAATACCTGCCATCAGCAAACTATCTGACCACTGTTATTGTTAAAGCAGACCTAAGCTCAGAACTTCCTCTCTGCTCTAAATGATATGCAAAATCATAACCTTTTGAAGAAAAACATTTCTGTGTTACAGCTGATACAAATCCTGCAATAAATCTGCAATGTGTCTACTTCCTGCTTTCATGGAATCTGACATGTTAACATCCTGTGTTTAAAAATCAGCTACGTGTTTAAAAATCAGCTACTCTGCCATGGCAGATAAGAATCCTGAGCTGACAAAGCTTAGAGTTTAAATTACAAGTCACAGATGAGGGGGAATAAGACGCTAAATGCTCTAAATACACTGCTCAAAAAAATAAAGGGAACACTTAACACAATGTAACTTCAAGTCAGTCACACTTCTGTGAAATCAAACTGGCCACTTAGGTAGCAACACTGATTGACAATCAATTTCACATGCTGTTGTGTAAATAGAATATACAACAGGAGGAAATTATAAGCAATTATCAAGTCGTCCCCAATAAAGGAGTGGTTCTGCAGGTGGTGACCACAGTCCACTTCTTAGTTCCTATGCTTTCTGGCTGATGTTTTGGTCACTTTTGAATGCTGGCGGTGATTTCACTCTAGTGGTAGCATCAGTGGTGTACCTAGGGCATTTGGCACCCGGTGCTGGGTATTAAAAGACACCCCCCCCCCTTTAAAAAAAATGGGCGAGGCCACAACCGGGGAAAAATGGGCGTGGTCATGACCAGATGAGGGCGGAGCTAACTGTAATTTAAAGTATTAGCTAGTATAGTTGCCCCCAGTATAGCTAGTATAGTTGCCCCCAGTATAGCTAGTACAGTTGCCCCCAGTATAGCTGCCCCAGTGAAGCTAGTATAGTTGCCCCCAGTATAGCTAGTATAGTTGCCCCCAGTATAGCTAGTATAGTTGCCCCCAGAGCTGCCCCAGTATAGATAGTATAGTTGCCCCAGTATAGCTAGTATAGTTGCCCCCAGTATAGCTAGTATAGTTGCCCCGGTATAGCTGCCCCCAGTATAGATAGTATAGTTGCCCCCAGAGCTGCCCCAGTATAGTTGCCCCCAGTATAGCTAGTATAGTTGCCCCCAGAGCTGCCCCAGTATAGCTAGTATAGTTGCCCCAGTATAGCTAGTATAGTTGCCCGCAGTATAGTTGCCACCAGTATAGCTAGTATAGATGCCCCCAGTATAGCTAGTTTAGTTGCCCCCAGTATAGCTAGTATAGATGCCCCCAGTATAGCTAGTATAGATGCCCCCAGTATAGCTAGTATAGCTGCCCCCAGTATAGCTAGTATAGCTGCCCCCAGTATAGCTAGTATAGATGCCCCCAGTATGGCTAGTTTAGCTGCCCCCAGTATGGCTAGTATAGCTGCCCCCAGTACGGCTAGTATAGATGCCCCCAGTATAGCTAGTATAGATGCCCCCAGTATAGCTAGTTTAGTTGCCCCCAGTATAGCTAGTTTAGTTGCCCCCAGTATAGCTAGTATAGATGCCCCCAGTATAGCTAGTATAGTTACCCCAGTATAGCTAGTATATATGCCCCTAGTATAGCTGCCCCCAGCATAGCTGCCCCCAGTATAGCTAGTTTAGTTGCCCCCAGTATAGCTAGTTTAGTTGCCCCCAGTATAGCTAGTTTAGTTGCCCCCAGTATAGCTAGTTTAGTTGCCCCCAGTATAGCTAGTATAGATGCCCCCAGTATAGCTAGTATAGATGCCCCAGTATAGCTAGTATAGTTGCCCCCAGTATAGCTAGTATAGCTGCCCCCAGTATAGCTAGTATAGCTGCCCCCAGTATAGCTAGTATAGTTGCCCCAGTATAGCTAGTATAGATGCCCCCAGTATAGCTAGTATAGATGCCCCCAGTATAGCTAGTATAGATGCCCCCAGTATAGCTAGTTTAGTTGCCCCCAGTATAGCTGCCCCAGGAGGGGGGAAGCAGCGCTAGAAGGAGGGGCAGTGGGGGCAGCGGCGGGGAGGGGGGGAAAGATCCCCCCCCTCCCTCACCTGGGTCCCCTCCTTCTGCCTCTCTTCCCCTCCAAATGACAGCGGGGGCAGCGGGCAACTTACTGTCAGGACGGGCGGGCAGAGACTACTCACTTTACTTCTGCGTTCCAGCAGCTGGAGCGCTCCGTCGCCGTCACGTGCCTCTGCGCCTCCAATGCGTGTCACAGCATTGGAGGCGCAGAAGAGGCACGTGACGGCGACCCAGCGTTCCAGCTGCTGGAACGCAGAAGTAAAGTGAGTAGTCTCTGCCCGCCCGCTCTGACTGTAAGTTGCCCGCTGCCCCCGCTGTCATTTAGAGGGGAAGAGAGGCAGAAGAAGGAGGGGACCCAGGTGAGGGAGGGGGGGATCTTTCCCCCCTCCCCGCCGCTATCCCAGTCACCCCTCCTTCCAGCGCTGCTCTTCCCCTCATGCACTGTCTGCAACAATGAGGGGTCGGGGCGACACCGCCCTGGTTGGCTGTCACCCGGTGCGCCACGCCCCCCTGCGCCCTATTGTAGACACGCCACTGGGTAGCATGAGATTGAGTCTACAACCCACACAAGTGGCTCAGGTAGTGCAGCTCATTCAGGATAGCACATCAATGCGAGCTGTAACAAGAAGGTTTGCTGTGTGTGTCAGCGTAGTGTTCAGAGCATGGAGGTACTACTAAGAGACAAGCCAGTACATTAGGGGACGTAAAGGAGGCCGTAGGAAGGCAACAGCCCAGCAGCAGGACCGCTACCTCCGCCTTTGTGCAAGGAGGAACAGGAGGAGAACTGCTAGAGACCTGCAAAATAACCTCTAGCAGGCCACAAATGTGCATGTGCCTGCTCAACAGTCATAAACAGACTCCATAAGGGTGGTATGAGGGCACGACATCCACAGGTGGGGGTTGTACTTACAGTCTAACACCATGCAGGATGTTTGGCATTTGCCAGAGAACACCAAGATTGGCAAATTCACCACTGGTGCCCTGTGCTCTTCACATATGAATTCAGATTCACACTGAGCACACGTGACAGAGTCTGATGCCTGCAACTTCCTCCAGCATGACTGGATTGGCAGTGGGTCAGTAATGGTGTGCGGTGGCATTTATTTGGGGGGCCACACAGCCCTCTATATGCTCGCTAGAGGTAGCCTGACTGCCATTAAGTACCAAGATGAGATCTTCAGACCCCTTGTGAGACCATATGCTGGAGCCCTGGGCTTCTCTTATTGCAAGACAATGCTAGACATCATGTGGCTGGAGTGTGTCAGCAGTTCCTGCAAGACAAAGGCATTGTTGTTGTGGATGAGCCTGCCCCTTCCCCAGACCTGAATCCAATTTAGCACATCTGGGACATCATGTCTCGCTCCATCCACCAACAGTTGCACCACAGACTGTCTGCAGTTGGTGGATGCTTTAGGTCAGTTCTAGGTAGAGATCCCTCAGGAGACCATTTGCAACCTCATCAGGAGCATGTCCAGGTGTTGTAAGGAGGTCATACAGTGTAAGGAAACATATACACTGCACTAAAAAAGTGTGTGCTAGAGCCTAGAAGTTATACAAGAGTAAGGACACACTATATCAGCCCAAGAGACAGCACTACACTAATAAGTACCAAAATATTAACATATTATTATAATTAACAGTATGAGTGTACTATCAAAAAATCATAAAAACAGTGTCTCCACTACCTGTATGTATCATATCATATCAATAACCATGACTCCTATATAAGTTGCCATACATTGATGTATAAATACAGGATCTTCTCAAAAAATTAGCATATTGTTATAAAGTTCATTATTTTCTGTGTTTCAAAGTTTTTATTAAGCATTTTTAATAAAGTTTACATACATTTCGGATAACATAGGGGAAGGAAGGTGAAGCTCTTGTAAAACCGAAATTAGCATACAGGGTGATCATACATAACAGGTTGATCATATAACTTGAAAGTATTGAAAACTTCTATTCCTAAATTGCCCCGAATACATATTCAGTTAGGGAAAACAGACGATACAGAGGGTAACGGGGAGGAGTTCGGTCTAGGCCAACGGGCCCAATGGGGATCAGGGGGGGGGGGGGGGGAGGGGAATAGGAAACTTGCGATTGTAAAAGAGTAAATGTACCACAGAGGGTTAAACCCGACTATCTGGGGTATGCTATGGTAGTGGGAGGGTGTAGGATCCGGCCTGGGGAAAAGGGGGAAAGGGGGCGGGGGGGGGGGGGAAAGGCCGGTATAGGAAAAAGCTTAGGAGGGCAGCCCAAGCAGTGGGCTGAGCCTCTGCTATTTCAGAGGTAGTGTGGACTGGAGGCGGGGATGCAGCAGAGGAGAAAGAGAGACAGAAGGAGAGGCAAAGGGAGTGAAGAAAGAAAGAAAGAGAAAGGAGAAAAGAGAGAGAGAAAGGGGGGCCATCTCATAGCCTGGTTATCAGTGTTTCCTCCATGTTTGGGTGCTCTGATTGCAACCAAGGTTCCCATACTTTTTCGAAGGAATTATGTGTGTCCCGGAGGATACTGGTAAGTTTTTCATTAACCATGTAGGAGTCCATTCTGGTTTTGACTTCCTCAAATCTAACCGAAGGTTTTTTCCAATTATTTGCTATGGTCATGGTAGCTGCCGAGAAGACCAAGGAGGCTAATTTGTTTTGTTTGGTCGTCAGTATCTCTATTTTTGCATGTAGTAAGGCTTGCCAAGGATTCTTGGGGATTGTCTTGTGAAACAGGGTGGATAACATCTTAAAGACACGGCTCCAAAACCTAATGAGGCGGGGGCAGGACCACCATAAAGTTCATTATTTTCTGTAATGTACTGATAAACATTAGACTTTCATGTATTTTAGATTCAAATACACACAACTGAAGTACTTCAAGCCTTTTATTGTTTTAATATTGATGATTTGGGCATACAGCTCATGAAAACCCAAATTTCATATCTCAAAAAATTAGCATATTTCATCACCAATAAAAGAAAAGTGTTTTTAAAACAAAAAAAGTCAACCTTCAAATAATTATGTTCAGTTATGCACTCAATACTTGGTCGGGAATCCTTTTGCAGAAATGACTGTTTCAATGCGGCGTGGCATGGAGGCTATCAGCCTGTGGCACTGCTCAGGTGTTATGGAGGCCCAGGATGCTTCGTTAGCAGCCTTAAGCTCATCCAGGGTGTTGGGTCTTGCGTCTGTCAACTTTCTCTTCACAATATCCCACAGATTCTCTATGGGGTTCAGGTCAGGAGAGTTGGCAGGCCAATTGAGCACAGTAATACCATGGTCAGTAAACCATTTACCAGTGGTTTTGGCATTGTGAGCAGGTGCCAGGTCATGCTGAAAAATGAAATCTTCATCTCCATAAAGCTTTTCAGCAGATGGAAGCTTGAAGTGCTCCAAAATCTCCTGATAGCTAGCTGCATTGACCCTGCCCTTGATAAAACACAGTGGACCAACAGCAGCAGCTGACATGGCACCCCAGACCATCACTGACTGTGGTTACTTGACACTGGACTTCAGGCATTTTGGCATTTCCCTCTCCCCAGTCTTCCTCCAGACTCTGGCACCTTGATTTCCGAATGACATGTCAAAATTACTTTCATCCGAAAAAAGTACTTTGGACCACTGAGCAACAGTCCAATGCTGCTTCTCTGTAGCCCAGGTCAGGCACTTCTGCCGCTGTTTCTGGTTCAAAAGTGGGTTCATGCTTCCATCTGCTGAAAAGCTTTATGGAGATGAAGATTTCATTTTTCAGCACGACCTGGCACCTGCTCACAGTGCCAAAACCACTGGTAAATGGTTTACTGACCATGGTATTACTGTGCTCAATTGGCCTGCCAACTCTCCTGACCTGAACCCCATAGAGAATCTGTGGGATATTGTGAAGAGAAAGTTGAGAGATGCAAGACCCAACACTCTAGATGAGCTTAAGGCCACTATCGAAGCATCCTGGCCCTCCATAACACCTGAGCAGTGCCACAGGCTGATTGCATCCATGCCACGCCACATTGAAGCAGTCATTTCTGCAAAAGGATTCCCGACCAAGTATTGAGTGCATAACTGAACATAATTATTTGAAGGTTGACTTTTTTTGTTTTAAAAACACTTTTCTTTTATTGGTCGGATGAAATATGCTTATTTTTTGAGATAGAAAATTTAGGTTTTCATGAGCTGTATGCCAAAGTCTTCAATATTAAAACAATAAAAGGCTTGAACTACTTCAGTTGTGTGTATTTGAATCTAAAATATAAGTGTAACGATTGGTGTCAACACGCAGAGAGAATCTGATTATTGGTGATCTGCAGAATTACCAGTAATGCAGATATACACCAGATTATGAATGATCTGCAGAATCACTAATAATCCAGGTATGTCTAACCTTTGGACACCTGAGATATGAGTGTACAGTATAACAGTAGCACTTTGAGTGAGAACCACCAGAGGAACTGGAGGTAGGAAGAAGAATGGGATTCAGCCCAGACTAGGGGTGAATCCCTAGGCCTAAGGCTCCCTAGGAGAGGGGCCTAGGCTTAGTTGCAGGAAGCCCTGCTGCTAATATGAACAGATTTGCCCTAACTGGATGTGAGATCCTAGCTCTCTACACCCTAGTGGCGGGCCAAGGTAATACAGGTACAGAGTGCTAGTCTTGGGTGTGAGGTCCGTAGTCACAACACCCTGGAACTAGTCTATCTCATAACATAGAATGATACAGTATCCTAGACTTGGGTGTGAGGTCCGTAGTCACAACACCCTGGAACTAGTCTATAGCATAACATAGCATTGACACAGTTTCCTAGGCTTGGGTGTGAGGTCCGTAGTCACAACACCCTGGAACTAGTCTATAGCATAACATAGCATTGACGCAGTTTCCTAGGCTTGGGTGTGAGGTCCGTAGTCACAACACCCTGGAACTAGTCTATAGCATAACATAGCATTGACACAGTTTCCTAGACTTGGGTGTGAGGTCCGTAGTCACAACACCCTGGAACTAGTCTATAGTATAACATAGCATTGACACATTTTCCTAGGCTTGGGTGTGAGGTCCGTAGTCACAACACCCTGGAACTAGTCTATAGCATAACATAGCATTGACACAGTTTCCTAGGCTTGGGCGTGAGGTCCGTAGTCACAATTTTTCTGCTGAAATGTTTAGTGTGCATATACATTGTATGTATGTTCTAACTGGTTCTTTTTTCCTAATGTGTATAGGATTAAGCGGTTGCTACGGGAGATTGATAGCAGCCATTTTGGCTGGCATGCCATGACTCAACATGGCGTCGGGTTTCTGAGAAAGCCACTCCCATCTGCATGATGTATCAGGAGGGGAGGGGGCGGGAAGCGCCCACTGATAGGCACGCCCCGATGGCAGGGGGGAGGATGTGCTGGGGGGGATCCCGGGTCCCACGTCACAGCTGGGCACAAGGCGCCGTGCACGGAAGCAGCTGGTGGGAGGGGGGTCCTGAGTGGGGACAGTAGAGAGATTCTACTGGGTTTTTTGGCTTCCAGATGATTTCCTCAGAAGAAGTCTGGACACAGGGAGTGTCCGCATACGGGAGGCAAGCAAGTTGCAGGCTCATAAATAGGAAGTGTTTCCCAGCTAGGAAAACTCGTATAAGTCAGATAGTCCCCAGGGAGTGATTTGCGAGTGCTGCGCAGATCAGGGAAGTATCTGTACTGGGTTGCTTATGGGATTATTCCTGTAAGTGAGGCACCTTGATGGGTGGTGCAGCATGAGTTCCCAATAGAGAAGGGGGGGCAGCGCATCAGGGGGGGTGCCGGAGTTGGAAAAAAGGGAGTTGACCAATCCGGGTTTCCGGTTTTTGTAGTGGACAGGGCCAGAGCTGGACTGAGAGGTCTATGCTGGGCTGGGGCTGTTTTTTTTTGTTTGTGCGGTTTTTTTCGTCCACTGATTGGTCAAATATGTTTTTTCCAGCTCTTATCAATTGTAGCACAAAGAACAAGGACTGACAGCAGTTCATGGGGCATTATACAGATGATAAAATTGCCGTTTACAGAGTGACAGTGTGTCAGTACGGTGTTTTCCATGTGACTACCTACCAAGTGGGCATTCAGGGATCTGCATACAGGCATGTGACGCTGGTATGCTTAGCCCTGCACCCTGTGTAGGTTAAGTGCAAAGTGCTCCTTCCTACAGGGAGGCAGCAATTTTTTTTGGTAGTTTAGGTAGTGGCACGGCAAACATTGATCAGAGGGTACAACACACAGAACTTCTAGCAGAGCTGGTATCGCGATGAAGTTCTAGATAAGTAAATGCGATAATGAGTAAGAGCATTGCAGGCTCACCTGCAAAGCAGCATCAGGTGTGGCATCCGTAATCTGTGCATGCGACGGCCGCGCATGGACAGATAAGGGGGGATGTGGAGTGAGCTGCGATGGGGGGAGAGCTTCCAAAGGTGAAGCGAGCTTCCATAGGTGAAGTCCGCGGGAGCATATTTTAAACAGGTAAGTACTGAAGATAGTACTGAGGTAGGGGGGTGAAGTTTAACTCCAATCTACCAATAAGAGTAAACAGAGTTCATGAGAACCATAAAGCAACGAGATCAATTACGGTATATATTGATCAATTTAAAGTGTAAAGAGTACAAGCCGCAGGGCGAATCCCAAATCATTAATAAGAATTGATTTGTTTGTATTTCGATTTCAGGTGTTTGGCAATATGGAATTGAGACAGCTGCAGTGCTGGCAGCAAAGATGGAGATGTCAGTCGGATAAGCGAAAGGTTCCAGATGCCAATCTAAGCTTGGAGGAACACGAGATTCCTGAAATTGGAAAGAGACTAAACCACGAGATTTCGGAGATCGGAAATAGACTAAAAAAACTGTCTGAGCAAAGCATAGTGCAAATTGCTAATGTTTTTCTTTCCCAAGGTGGTGCTTTTATAATGAGGAGTACCGTGCTGATGGTGATCCTAGGTTGCCATTTCGTCCTAGGAGAACGAAGAGAGGACATTCTCATGTATAATAAGGGGTTAATGAGAATGCAAGGCCCAAGCATGTTAATGTTTGGTGACAAAGGTACTAATCCTTTCACACCTCCCTCCGCTTGGCACAGACGGACCATGCAGGGACGGAGGAAAAGAGCACTTGTGCCAGGAGAAAGCAAATTTCATGGCACAAAGTGGGTGAAAGGTCTGAAGGGTCAAGTGTGCGGGCAGTGGGAATTTAATGGCAGTGTAAATCTGCTATTGAATGCCACACTCCCAGAATCAATGCACCGATCCAAAGGTTTGTTAAAAGGTACATTGCAGTATAATGGGTACATGCAAAAGGTGGAGTGTGTGATTCAGGGGTACCTTGTCTTGGTTATGCAGAGTGAGATGGTTCCAGATTGGAGAGGAACGAGCAGGAGGCGTCAATTCTCTTACCAGAGAGACGCAGGGGACAACATCACACTCTGGAGCTACCAACAGAGAGTGCCTCTGAAACAACTTTACACACGTAAAGGCTGGAAAGCCAAGGGTGGGTGGTTCTCGAAACAAGAAGTAAAAATCGAGATCAAGCCACATTTCCAGGTGACAAAGAAGGTGGGGGAGAGCGGTCCCGGGGGAGGGAAAGCCAACACAGGGAACCCCATCCACACTACACGGGTCACAACAGGGGACGATATTACACAGTCCATATGCAGCAGCTTATCCTCATGATAGTTGGGTAAGTGAAGAGGTACTCTTAATCGAAAGATTGCAGAGAGTACAGTCTTCCCGACCTCAGGTACATATTGTGCCTCAGGACGTAAGGGGGGAAGAGGTCCAATCAGGACAGCTGGGGACATATTTTGTCAGCGAGAGATTGGACAAGGGGAGGTATAGTAACTTTTCTGGAGAAGGATCTTTTGCATGGCATCTTCGAGATGTTTGGGTGAACAAATGGAAATGGTGCAACATTCCTTTAGGCACCGCCACTTCCTTAGTTCCCACCTCAACACAGGTCTTACACCAGGACCTGAGAGGTCAACCTTTTTTGGTGCTAGACGGGGAGGTGAAGCAAGTAGAGTTGTCCTCATGCGGGCAATTCTTGCAGAAGTATCTGCGTTGGCCGGGGCAAGCCAAATTTAGTGAAGAAGCCTGCGGGCTCAATAACGCAGACTGCGAGGCCACCATTCAAAAGATCCACCCTGAAGCCAAACCAATAGTTCCGGTGGCTGAAGGAAGGGTTTGGTTTTTTAACATAAGGTCTAATGATACATTCAAGGTATATTCTCATAATTGTTCCGATAAGGGGGATTTTCCAAGGGGAACATATTGTGTGAGTGGAGATCCCATATGGATCCTGTCATCCAGGCTGGATGACGTTGTTTCTCAAATTGTTAAGAGAACTCTAAAGGTCAAAGTTTCACGAGTAGTTCCCGTCCTGAAAGAGAACCCGACATGGGACAAAGGGGAACGGGGTTTGATCCCAGACGACCACATGTGGTTACAAAGGTTAAACAAACAGTACACTAAGGTAGAGGTAAGATTTCACCATGATCCAGGTGATCTTAACGAGGTAGAACACAAAAATGAGCAGGTGAGTGCCAGTCTGACCTGGTGGACACAGGTTCCGGTGATGTTCCAGGGACACTCGGACTGGGCCTCTGCAGTTCCAAAGTTCTTTCTACACCCACTGGTCGTCTGGATGGGGATGACAACGTTAGGCATCATTATCCAGGTGAGGTTGCGTGTTAAAAGTACGTAAAACAAATTAACCTGGTCCAGAGATTGGTGCCTCATAAACAATCTCCTGAACCAATATTTTTAAATTAAGGGATATACAGGGGTACGGGTATAGGTTTAGTAGTACCTAGGAGCTGATTGTATAAAGGCGCTCTTTTAGAAGGCACCTGGCACTGCTCCGTTTTGTAACAACCAAACGAGTTTCACTTTTCTGTGGTCATGCAAGTTTGTGAGTGATACGCAAGTGACGCAAATGCTGAGCATGTGGTGTTGAGGGACTTAGAAGTAGGGCTTCCCCAGAGAGCCTGGGTACAGGAAGACCAAGAGGTCTTGCTCTCTCTCTTCCCGGGGTAACCGCCTAGAGCAGAGAAGTTGTGTGAGCACGAACATCGAAAAGTGAAACATACAAGAAGAGAAACAGGTACTGGGAGGTTCAGACGCTGGGATCTGCGGGTCAAGCCATTTTAGGGGAGGATTGTTATAATTTAAGTAGGCCTCAGTTATTTGGACTGAGTTAGTCAAAAAGGCTTGATGAGCAGACCTGTCCTTTAAGGGGATTTTCTCTGAAGAGAGAAAATCTGCAGTTCTGTCAGCAGAACTAGAACATACCAAGAAGCTGTTCTGAACAAGGCCGCGGGTCTCTCTGACCTGGGCATGTACCACCACCAGAACAGAAAACATTGGCCATGTTTACAAAACATCCACATTCCTGTAAGTAAAGGAAAGGTGACATTAAATATTAATCGAGTAGGCGTGTATGATGACACCACGAGTAGGGTCCACCAATAATCTGATCTAGGGGTGGTGAATATGATGTCACGTTTAACTCTTTCCTAGTCGGTATTAATAGCTGGACGAGCTGAAAAGGGGCTCTCTCTCTCTGATTCCTGCTATGCTTCAATACTGACTGGAACCCAATTAGTTCTCTAAGTATGTTCTTCCTTTCTGTAATCTGATATAATGTATGCTGTACATAGGTAGTCTAGATGTAACATAGAGTAGATACAAGAAGACCTGGGTATCTTCAGTAGGATAGATACTCAAGTAGCTGTAACGCAACATGGAAGTCTGCTTTGCCAGGAGATGAATGTATCTATCTGTATTCCTGTTTCCTGAATAAATAATGTAAATATCGGAAAAGCCTGAGAAAGTCTATATCCTGTTTGCGGTGTGGAGAGTCAAGTGATCTCACAGTCTGTGAGACGATGGTGTCGAAGCAAGGTGATAAGAACAGTTTATTACACCCAGAACTAGTCTATAGCATAACATGCGAGAGTATTCTAGCTCAGTGTGAATCCCCAGGTCCTTCCTGGTTCTAACACACTGTTGGATCTGACTGAGGTCTGTGTGCTAACACATAAAGCATTCGCAACGGCAGACAACGTGAGACTGAGGGACGAGTGGTTATATAGTGCAGCGCTGGCCAGCGTCGCCCAGTCCCCTCCAGCTAATCCGCATGCCTCCTGGGATTAGCTGACCAAGGGAGTCAGCTGATCCCTCTCTGCTTCCCATAAAGCTTCTGTCTTGCCGCGCGCTCATTCCTCAGCCTATGTGCACAGGAAGGCTGTACCAGATCAGACACATGTCGCCGTCCCATTCAGCAGCGCGTCTTGTCGGCCTGCTTTTTCTGAGACTTGAAAGCCTTCCCCAAATTTGTTTTCACCAGAGCCCAAATTTGTTTCAACGCCACCTGCCAATCCTCTAATGCTGGGAAAGGAGTAGATGCCACTGGCAAAGGAGTAAACTTAGGGGACCTCCCCGACACTACCTGAAAAGGGGAAAACCCAGAGGAAGAACTTTTCAGGTTATTGTGCGCAAACTCAGCGAAAGGTAAAATTTTTACCCAGTCGGTTTGTGCATCAGCCACGTAGCATGAAACTGTTCCATGGATTGGTTGACCCTCTCAGTCTGGCCATTCGTCTGCGGGGGGTAGCCTGATGAAAATGAAAGATCCATGCCCATAGAATGACAAAATGCCCTCCAGAACTTAGAGACGAATTGGACTCCCCTGTCTGACACTACATTCTCCGGAATGCCATGCAGCCGGAAAATGTGCTGGATGAAGAGGTTAGCCAACTCTTGAGCTGAGGGGAGTCCTTTCAGAGGAATAAAATGGGCCATCTTGCTGAATCGGTCTACCACCACCCAGATGACAATCATGCCTTCAGATCTGGGGAGTTCACCCACAAAATCCATGGACAGATGAGTCCACGGTTCACTTGGAACCGGCGAAGGCTGCAACGTTCCCACCGGAGCCTGTCGGGAAGGTTTGCTCCTAGCACACACAGCACACTCTCTCACAAACTCCTTACAGTCTGTGGCCAACGATGGCCACCACGCACACCTGGCAAGGAGATCCTGTGTCCTGGTGGCCCCTGGATGACCAGCATTCTTACGGGAGTGAAACAGCTGTAAAAGCTGTAAGCGGAAGGGCAGGGGCACAAACAACACTCCCTCTGACTTTCCCTCTGGGACATCCTGCTGATATGGGGCCAGAGTAGCAGCCCAATCCCTCCAGGTTTCTGTGGCTGCCAAAACCACCCTACGAGGCAGAATAGTCTCGGGTGCCGAGGGCTGTGCCGTCTCGGGCTCAAAACACCTGGACAAGGCATCAGCCTTAACGTTTTTACTACCAGGAGTATACGTAATTACAAAAGTGAATCTGGAAAAGAACAGTGACCACTGGGCCTGTCGGTGACTGAGTCTCTTAGCGTTCTCTATGTACTCCAAGTTCTTATGATATGTGTAAACCGTAATAACATGTTCTGCTCCCTCTAACCAATGTCGCCATTCCTCAAAGGCTAACTTGATGGCCAGGAGTTCTCGGTTGCTTATATCGTAGTTTCTCTCCGCTGGGGAAAACCTACGGGAGAAGTACGCGCAAGGATAAAGCTTACTCTGCAACCCAGAACGCTGAGACAGCACAGCCCCCACCCCCACTTCAGAGGCATCAACCTCTACTATGAACGGGAAGGTGACATCGACGTGTCTTAGAATAGGAGCAGAACAGAACAGTTTCTTTAGGGTATCAAAGGCATTAAGAGCTTCCTCGGACCAGTGGTGAGTATCAGCCCCTTTCTTAGTGAGACTGGTGAGGGGCGCAACCACTGTAGAGTACCCTTTAATAAACCTCCTGTAGTAATTTGCAAAACCCAGAAATCTCTGGAGGGCCTTCAGGCCTACAGGCTGTGGCCAGTCCAGTACCACAGAGACTTTCCCAGGGTCCATAGAGAGGCCCGAGGTAGATATTACATACCCCAAAAATGCAACAGAGGTCACCTCAAAGATGCACTTTTCCAGTTTGGCATATAATTGATTCTGTCTTAGTCTTTCCAGCACATACTTGACATGTCTCCGATGTTCGGCAAGAGTGGCTGAAAAGACTAGTATATCATCAAGATATACTAATGCAAATTTACCCAAAATTGGTCTGAAAACCTCGTTAATCAGCTCCTGAAAGACGGCCGGGGCGTTGCACAACCCGAAGGGCATCACTAAGTACTCGTAATGCCCATCGGGTGTATTGAAGGCCGTCTTCCACTCGTCACCGTCCCTGATACGCACCAGGTTGTATGCACCCCTTAAGTCCAATATCGAGAAAATTTTAGCGTTGGTGATCTGGGAGAATAAATCGTCAATCAGAGGTAGTGGGTAATGATTTTTCACAGTGATCTTATTTAGACCCCGATAGTCTATGCAGGGACGGAGGCCTCCATCTTTCTTTTTAACAAAAAAGATCCCAGCGCCCGCAGGTGAGCGGGAGGGGCGGATGAAACCCTTAGCTAAATTTTCTGTGATGTACTCCTGCATTGCCAACTTCTCTGGGCCGGACAGGTTATAAAGGTGACCCCTAGGAGGCATACAACCAGATCTTAATTCAATCAGACAATCAAAGGGACGGTGAGGGGGTAGTCTGTCTGCTGATTTAGGACAAAAGACATCAGCAAAATCTTTATACTGTTCTGGCAATCCTTCCACCTGAATTTTGGTGTTACCCATGGTTACCTTCGCCAAAAAATGATGATAGCAGCGGGTAGACCAGATCGTTAGCTGACCAGATGCCCAATCAATCTGAGGGGCGTGAAGTCGCAACCATGGCAGACCAAGGATAATGGTGGAAGTTGCCATTCGTAAAACAAAAAACTGCAGACTCTCTCTCTATGTAAAACCCCTATGGTGACCCCCAACTCCGGGTCTGAGACAGAGGATATTTACTCTGCAGAGGAGAGTCATCCACCGCAGTAACTAGCACCTTATGACTTAATGGGAGAATAGGAATTCCCAGTTTTCTAGCAAAATCATAGTCAATAAAATTGGCGGCCGAGCCAGAGTCGAGAAAGGCCTTAGTAGAAACTGTCTGGTCCTCCCATGAAATGGTGCATGGGAGGAGAGGTCGATCGTCTTTGAGAGGTAAACTCTGCGTGCCTAGGGTGTTACCTCTGACCACTCCTAGGCGACAGCGTTTCCCCGACTTTTTAGGACAGTTCTGTGCTTTATGACCCTCCTCTGCACAGTACAAGCAGAGTTGTTCAGTTTTTCTACGAGTCTGCTCGACCCGGGACAATTTTGAACGTCCAATCTGCATGGGTTCAGGAGGAGGTGACTTAGGTGGTGAGGAAGCGTAGGAAACATATCTCACACTACTCCTACCCCGACTTTGTCTCTGATACCATAGGCGACGGTCCACTCTGATCGCTAGGGAAATGGCTTCATCAATGGTTTTAGGTTCAGGATATCCCAGCATCAGATTAGACACTGCATCTGATAAACCTGACAAAAAACAATCCAATAATGCAAATGAGCCCCATCTAGCTGACACTGCCCACTTCCTGAACTCCGCTGCATAAGTCTCTACCGAATCCTTGCCTTGCCGCAACATCTTGAGCTTCCGCTCAGCGGTCGAGGCAAAGTCCGGATCATCGTAAATAATAGCCATAGCTTTGAAAAATTCCTCCACAGAGGTCAGGGCCCCATCACCTGGTTGAAGGCCATATGCCCAGGTCTGGGAATCCCCAGTCAACAGTGTAAAGTAAGACAACACTCGATTTTTAAAGTTTCGAAAACTAAACATTAGCTTACCTGGTAATTTTATTTTAGGTAACCCTCCAGGACAGGTATACATCGAGACTTGGCCCCTCCCAGGAAACAGGAAACATCCACAAGCCTCTCTATAAATAAAAAAATCCATCAGGTGGTCGGCAGTATTAGATAAAGAAAATAACCAAACAGGTCTCAACTACCAAACACCTAACTACAAACTCAGTGTATCATAAGACATTTATATATATCTATGTTCTACACATATATAATTTATAGATTATACATACTTATACAGTTATCAATGTACAGGGTGGGTTACCCCACCTGTCCTGGAGGGTTACCTAAAATAAAATTACCAGGTAAGCTAATGTTTAGTTTTTTCCATTAACCCTCCAGGACAGGTATACATCGAGATGATGATCAAGAAACAACACTAACCTCAGGGTGGGCTGACCGCCTGTAAGACTTTTCTACCGAAGTCCTGGTCAGATGATGATATATGATCCAATCTGTAGTGTCGCATAAACGTTCCCAAATTCTTCCACGTTGCCGCTTTACAGATTTCCACCGGAGAAGCACCAGCTCTGAAGGCCCAAGTTGTCGCTGTCCCCCTAGTGGAATGCGCTTTAAGATCTTTAGGAGGTGTCACCTCCATAATCTTGTAGGCTTCCAAAATGCATAATTTAATCCAGTTAGCTATAGTTCTCTTTGAAGCCCTTTGCCCTATTAATTTGCCTGTGAAGCTAACGAACAATCCTTCGGTTTTCCTGATGTCTTTTACTCGTTGTAAATAGTCCAATAAGACTTGTCTCACATCTAATAAATGCCATTCTTTCTGTTTATCGTTTGATGGTTTTGGATAGAAAGTCGGTAATATTATTTCTTGAGAACGGTAAAAAATGTCTCCTACTTTCGGAATAAATTCTGAAGTGGTTCTCAATACTACCCTGTCTTCGTAAAAAATACAGTAAGGCTCTTTGCACGATAATGCTTCCAATTCACTGACCCTTCTTGCGGACGTAATTGCTACTAAGAATACCGTTTTAGAGGGGGCGTGGCTAGCCATGAGAGAGTGAGGACGCAGCTCAGCCTTGCTCCGCCGACCTCACACGGATCCTGAGACATCCTGCACCCTCCGGGTGAAATTATTACCCCCAACCCACACCAATCCGCAGCGGAACATCACCCCAAGGCAAAGATGCCGAAAAGCGGAGCAGACAAAGCCGCGGAAGCCGCTGAGAGGCTGGCGAAGTACGCGCATGGCACTGGACAAGATGGCGCCGCTCCGTCCCAGCGCCATGGGAACTGCAGCCCCAGCTCACCAGCGCCAGACACAGACACGGACGCGGAATCCATCAGCTCCCGCACCAGAAAGGGGCACACAGTGAGTAAAGACACTGGTACTAAGGCACGGAGGGGCAGATCGCAGCACAGGCAGGGGAAATCCAGGCAGACACAGGCCCAAACAGCCAACACGGAGGACACTGACTCAGAGGAGGGGGAACCCACCCGGGCAGACCTATTGGAGGCCATAAAAGCACTGCAAAATAGCCTAACCTCAAGACTGGACACTGTACAGTCAGATTTATCCCTGGTTAAAGCAGACTTAAAAAAGCTACGAGACAGGGCAGCAGAATCTGACAGGCGCATAGGGGACTTGGAAGACACAGTTAAACCAATGCAAAAAGCTCAAAAAACAAACCAAAAAGCTACAGAGCAAAATACCCTGAAGTTAGATGACCTGGAGAATCGATCTAGACGCTCTAATCTTAGATTTGTGGGCTTCCCTGAAAAATCTGAAAGCAACTCCCCTGAATCTTTTCTAGAAGCATGGCTGAAGCAAGCTCTGCCAAACATGGACTTATCACATACCTTCTCTATAGAACGGGCACATCGCATTCCTGGGGGCCCTCCGAAACCAGGGAGACCCCCCAGACCCATGATCGCTAAGTTCCTAAACTATAGGGATAAGGTGGAAATTTTGCGGAAAGCCAGAGATATACCACTTGAGTTTAACGGCACCAAAATATCCTTATACCAGGACTTTTCCTCTGAAGTACAAAGACAGCGCTCATCATTTATGGCAGCAAAAGCGGGCCTGAGAGCCAAGCAGATTCTCTATACCATGTTGTTCCCAGCAAAATTGCGAGTACAATATCACGATGAGACTATGTTCTTTTCAACCCCGGATGAGGCTGTCACTTGGATGGAACAGCAGGGAATCAACATACCTGTACTAGCAGACAAAAAGAAGAAAGGCTCCTTTGATTAAAACTGTAAGCGCTGATGGTTATGGAATTATTTACTGGGCGACCGCCCCTTTCTCCTCTGGACACAAACTCTTTATGAGCCTCTTATATGACTAAACTGTCCTAAGATACTGTCCGGTTTCCACCTGCTTACAAATAATTAGACACCACAGTGCCCAATCTGGGGTGCCTACAAGATGAAACCCCTCAAGGACTTATGCATAACATTGTAATGTTTTAAGACTTACAGGGAAAAGTACATAGGCCTGAAAGAAGATAAAACAACCAGCACTAACTTTTCCTTTATACAGGCCTATACTGCCACCTAGTGGACTTATGCTATATCAGTTCCAGGTTACAATGTTACTATGGTAATGCTGACAGTATTGGTTATAGGGCAACTGGTTAAAGGACTATGGCACTCAGTATGAAGGGCTCAGGTTAATGATGTATGTGCCTATCTTTAACTGAATACTATTACGCCAGTTTATACACATGCATCCATGAAGCTATTTACGGTTAAGATGTTCTTATTTTCTTATATGCACTATTTAAATATGTTGGGAGACATCATATATATCTCCTTTAATGCAAACAATTATACTTCACCCATAGGGGAAACACTACACTAGGTCGGACATGGCGACCGAAGTTAGTCCCCTGTACTAGTTAAGTTTTCAAGTTTTGGGAAACGAGACTCTTTGCAAGTTTAAAGCAGAGAGTAGGGAGGGGCAGACTACAGGGAAGGGGTTTTCTATGTCTTGTATAAGTTGTTGTTGTCTTTTTTTCTTTATTTTCCAGCAGACTATCCAGATGAGGGGCCATGCAACTGCACACATCGAGTGGAGGAGTGGTGAGCGAGCGGGGGTACCTAGCAATACAAAAATAATCCTAATATGGCTATAATTAAATTTTTGTCCTGGAACGTCCGGGGAATGAATAATGCGATTAAACGCAAGCTGGTGTTTGAACATATACGTAAAATATCACCACAAATTATATGCCTACAAGAAACACATTTGTTGGGAGCTAGAGGACTAACCCTAAAAAAACCCTGGATCGCGAATTATTACCTTGCTCACTACTCCTCATACTCTAGGGGGACGGCAATCCTAATCACTAAATCATTCAAAGGTGTGATTTTGGATGTTAGGGTAGACAATAAAGGGAATTATGTTATATTACGATGTCAGATAGATGGAAACCCGTTAATAATAGTATCTGTCTATGTCCCACCTCCCTTCAACGTCAATATACTGACAGATCTCATGAAAAAATTGCACCCACTGCTAGACGGACCCCTCATATTAATGGGCGACTTTAACGCCACCCTTGATCCAAATTTAGATAGACTTAAAAGGGGGGGTAGATCCTTGCCCGCCTTTCTTGGATGGAAAGAAACATATGCACTATATGACATATGGAGATGGAAGTTCCCTACTACAAAGATGTTCTCTTGCTTCTCTGATACTCACCGGACGATGTCTAGAATAGACATGTGCTTCGGCTCAGTGAACTTATTGCCCCTAGTAGATTCTATTGAATATCTCTCCCACGGAATTTCTGATCATGCCCCATTGACATGCCAATTACAATTTCGAAACAGTACCTCAGCAGCTTTATGGCGCATGAACCCATGTTGGTTGGAGGAGGAGATGGTTTTTAGGCAATGTCAAAAAGAAGTGACAGAATATTGGTCCATCAATGAGGGTACTACGGGGCGACACATGTGTTGGGATGCAGGTAAAGCAGTTGCAAGAGGCTCATTCAGAGCAGCTCTCTCTATTATCAGACAAAATGAGATAGCCTCACAAAAATACCTTGAGAAGGAAACTACCGAGGCACAAGCCCAATTACTTTTAAGTCCTTCTGATGAACAGTATGCCATATGGCAATCGGCACGCCGTAAACTAGAGCTTAAAACCCTGGAAAGGACGAAAAGGAAAGACATTATTCAGTCCCAGAGACTATTTGAATTTGGCAACAAATGTAGTAAGCTACTCACCTACCTACTAAGCTCCTCTGGTGGCTCTTCTGCTATCCCACGCATTGTGTCGCCTTCTGGTATTATCTGCCACACTTCATCTGAGATAGCATCTGCCTTCACAGAATTCTACTCTGAACTATATAGTACCAAAACAGGCCCAATAACTGAGGGAATTATGGACTTTCTTAGGGACCTGGATCTGCCGGTACTGTCACCTGAAGCGGTCGCTGAACTAGATGCTCCCATCACCCCAACTGAAATAATTAATGCGATAAACACCTTTAAACGCAACAAAGCCCCAGGCCCTGACGGAATTCCCATAGAATGGTACATAAAAAATAGATCACTGATAGTTCCCCATCTAATGGCCCTTTTTAACCACATATTTGAAACAAAGACGCTCCCTGACTCTATGTATGAAGCCCTTATAACCCTCATACTAAAACCAAATAAAGATCCGTCCTCTTGTGACTCATACCGGCCCATTTCCCTCATCAATACTGATGCCAAGATACTCACTAAAATTCTTGCTACCAGATTAAATGAACATATCACATCCATAATACATCCTGATCAAACAGGTTTTATTCCTGGGCGTTCCACCAGACTCAACGTACGCAGGTTATATTTAAATTTGCACTATCCACATAAAAATGCCGGCTCAAGAATTATATTATCGTTAGATGCGAACAAAGCATTTGACTCGATTGAATGGTCATATGTAGCAACAGTTCTGAAATATTTCGGGTTTGGGGATTCTTTTCAACGCTGGTTCCAAATATTATATGATAAACCCAGAGCAAAACTTAGAATTAACTCTATAATCTCATCTATGTTTACAATTTCTAGGGGAACGCGTCAGGGGTGTCCGCTCTCACCCCTACTGTTCGCCATAGCAATCGAGCCCCTAGCCCAAGCTATACGGTTAGATCCAGCGATACAGGGGTTTAAAATAAACAATGTAGAAGAACGTATATCATTATACGCAGATGACATGCTGATATTTCTGGCAGATCCGGGTCCCTCGCTAATGAGAGTATTGGAGATCTATGACACCTTTCATAAAATATCGGGATTATCCATAAATTGGTCCAAATCGATCCTCCTACCACTAGATACCTTTGACCATCAACTTATAACAAAACAATCCAAATTGCAAATTGTCGACAACTTTAAATATTTAGGAATAAAGATAACACTACCTGCGATATCCTTCATAGACAGCAATGTCCTTCCAATCATTGAAGCAATAGAACTGAAATTAAAAGGGTGGGTGACCCTCCCCCTCAATGTTTGTGGCAGAGTGTGCATAATAAAAATGATAATTGCTCCTAAGCTGCTATATATATTGCAGATGTCCCCAGAATGGATTCCCCACTTTATTTTCAAACGTATAGATTCAATATTAACTACATTTATCTGGTCAGGCTCAATACCGCGTATAGCGCTCTCTACACTCCAACTCCCCACAAGCTGCGGTGGCCTGGCTGTCCCACACTTCTATAAATACTTCTTGGCCTCACAGCTGATACCAATACGAAGCTGGTTAGGTGGGGACAGACAGGACTCCAGTTTAGCAGCAGAGGCCGATATCGCTGGTTCTTACGAATCTCTATGTGGGGCTATATATCGATATAGAGTCTCCAATGCCCCAGCAAATACTAAAATTACCCAGACCACCATTAATATCTATAAAAAGACTCGGAAATTACTTGGAGAACCAATACACTATGTTTCCCAAAATTCACCTCTGTGGGGGAACCCAAATCTCTCAGAGTTACAATCCATCCCGGACGCACACTTCTGGCACATTCATGGGGTGAAATATTTATCCCAACTCTTTGTAGATGGCTCATTTAAAGACTTCCAGGCACTAAGATTTGAATTTAATCTCCCTAGACATGCCTTATTTAGGTATTTCCAGCTGAGACATGCCATTAGGACGCAACTGGGGACCTCTGGTGTCTCACTAACCCCCTCACAGCTGGAGACACAACTGCTGAACCAGGACAAAACCAAACAGATAACCACTATGTACACCTTCCTAATGACACAGGATAATGGCCCAAAAGTACAAAAAATCAGACAAAAATGGCAGCAGATTGACGTATCTTTGACTAAAGAAAATTGGGATGAATTAGCAGAAACTTTCCCTAAGACTGTAATAGCAGCCAATGACAGGCTTATTAATATCAAATGGTTACACCAAGCTTACCTGTCGCCAGCTAGATTAGCTAAAATGGGCTCCACACAAGACGGAAGATGCTTTAAATGTAAGGCCCTCGACGCAGATTTTATACATTGTGTGTGGATGTGCTCAATGGTGCAGAGATTCTGGAAATCAGTGACTCATTTTATTAGAGACAAGCTGTCTATACCAATTGCACTGGACCTTAAAATGTGCATGTTGGGGATGGTGGATCACTTGGCATGTTCCAAAAATCAAACAATTTTGGTTAGAATCTTGCTTTTTTACGCCAGAAAGGTGATTGTACTAAGTTGGAAGCGTCCCTCTCCCCCATCAATCACAGAATGGAAGAAAACAATTAATCAAGCTCTACCATTATTTAAACTAACGTATCAAATACGAAACCAATTCAAAAAATTTGATAAAATTTGGAACAAATGGATTGATGCCTTGGATACCACGGTCCCCAACCTGGACATAACTGCCTCTGTTCAAGACTATCATTAAATAGAAAGAGGGTTATCTCCTTGAATAACCAATAGAGGTATTTTATAGGGTAATACCCCGAACGCTCACTATTACTGTATATGCATCTGTCAAATATTGTGCAACACTCAATGGTTCCCTAGATGTACCTATTATCAATATATACTGGCCTATGGCCATTATTTGGTTGACTGCTGGTAGCTTTATGTTTTTTTTTCTTTTTGTTGTTCTGGTTTTCTTTTCTTTTCCTTTCTGTTTTAATGTTTTAAATGTCAAGCTCTGTATACCTTTATGTGTAAAACTCAATAAAAATTCTCTTTTAAAAAAAAAGAATACCGTTTTAAAAGTGAGCAAACGTAACTCATTACCTCCTGAAGTCTGAAACGGTTGCTTCGTCAGTGCTTTTAGAACTAATGACAAGTCCCATTTTGGAAATGGCTTAATACAAATCGGTCTATTTCTCTCAATTGACCTAACAAAACGAGAAATTAAAGGGTGTACAGATAATTGCCTGTCTAAAAACACCGACAGCGCTGAAATCTGGACTCTAATTGTGCTCAAGGCCAATTTTTTGTCCACTCCACTCTGGAGAAATTCTAATACTGTAGCAATTTCGTTTGATTTAAATCCCGTCTGTTCTTTCCACAGATTAAAGGTTTTCCAGTATTTCATATATATCGACCTTGTATTCTTTTTACGACTTTTAATTAAAGTGTCTACTACCTTATCTGAAAGTCCATAGCTCTTAAGAATTAGTTCTTCAGTAGCCAGGCTGTTAGCTTCCATTTGTCTAGTTGAGGAACAACTTGACCCTGAACTGACACTAACTTCTCTAGACAAGGAAGTAGTAATGGTTCCGCTATCTTCAACCTGAGAAGCAGATGATACCATGACCTTCTTGGCCAATTTGGCGCAATAAGAATCACTGTAGATTTGGACACCGCTATCTTTCTCAGCACTAGCGGTAGAATGTTCAGAGGTGGGAATGCAAAAGCTAGTTTGAAATCCCATGTCTGAGCAAGGGCGTCGATCGCTGTTGGATCGTCTCTGGCATTCAGGGAAAAAAACTGGTGACATTTGGTGTTTTCCCTGTTGGCGAACAAGTCTATCACAGGATTGCCCCAAATTGTCGTTATCCACTGATACACTTCCAGATTCAATTCCCAATCCATGTTTGACAGTTGTTTGCGACTGAGAAGATCTGCTAGCGTATTCAAAGACCCTTTCAGATGAATTGCTGTAAGTGACAAGAGATCTCTTTCTGCTAAATCTAGTATTTCTAGTGCCAGAGTCATTAGTTTCCGAGACTTCGTTCCACCTTGACGATTTATGTACGCCACCACTGTGGAATTGTCTGTTCTTATTTGCACATGTTTTGAATTTACAATGTGTCTTGTCGCTACTAGCGCTAGTTTTACTGCCATCAACTCCCTGTAATTTGAAGACTGATCTTCCATATGATGTTGCCAGAGACCCTGTACCCTGAAATCCTGCACATGGCCCCCCCAACCTGACATACTTGCATCTGTAGTTAAGATCAGTTGAGTTGGAAAATTCCACGACTTTCCTAGTATTAATGTTTGGGGCATTGTCCACCATGCCAGGTCCTCCTTCACTGACTCTGGTATCAATATTGTTTGATCCAAAAACTGGATTGATTTGTTCCAGTTGTTTAGGATCCAAGCTTGCATCAGTCGAGCATGCTTCATTGCCCATTGTACCGCTGGAGCCACTGAATTCAACAGTCCCAGAAGTCTCATTGCATCTCGGATTGAAATTCTCTCCAGTTTTCTGAAATTCTGGACTTGTTGAACAATTTTCAAAATTTTTGTCTCTGGAAGAAACATCTTTTGTTGAATCGAGTCTATCAAAAAACCCAAAAACAGTATCCTTTGAGTGGGTTCTAGCTGTGATTTGTCCAGACTTATTATCCAACCTGATTGCTGGAGGGATTCTAATACTATCTGTTTGTGGTTTAACAGGATCTGTCTCGATTCTGCAAATATTAACAGGTCGTCCAAGTATGGGACAATCATAATCCCTTTCTTGTGTAAGTCTGCTACTACTTCGGCAATCACTTTGGTGAAGATTCGTGGAGCGGATTTTATGCCAAACGGGAGGCAGCGGAACTGATAATGAGTCACTCCCGTGACTTCCCTCACCGCAAACCTGAGAAATCTTTGAGATTTCCTCTCGATTGGGACATGCCAATATGCATCTTTGAGGTCGATGCTGATCATGAAACAATTGGCTGTCAAAAGGTTTCTCAGAGAAAAAAATCGACTCCATTCTGAATTTCTGATGTTTTATGAATGGATTCAAGGGTTTGAGATTTAGTATCAGACGGAAATTTCCCGACGGTTTCCTTACCAGAAAGATTTTTGAGTAAAATCCTCTGCCCTGCTCCAGGATCGGTACCAAAGTGACTACCTTTCTTACTAGCATGTCTTGCAGAATGGAATTTATGGCCCTTTGTTCTTCGACTGCTTGAAATTCCTTCGTAATTATAAATCTCGCTGGGGGTCTTTGATGGAACACAATGTGATATCCTATCTCGATTAGATTGAGGATAAAAGGACTTGTTGCAAATTCCTGCCATTGCTGATAAAAAAGGGCCAGCCTTCCCCCCACCGCGAGTTCGTTGTCACTGTTGTCTTTTTGAAGATGGGTCTGAACTCCCAAACAAGGCGTTTGGTTTGTTCTGTTCCCTTGAGAAGGACCATGGCTTACGCTTATTTTGTGGCTTCGGTCTATTCCCTTGTCGGTTTCTACGAAAAAACTTCTTTCCCTGTCTGAACTGACTTTTCTTGGGAAATCCTTTCTTTTTATCCGAGGACCTTTCTAATATTTCATCAAGTTGTGGCCCAAATAGTAGGTCCCCCGTAAAAGGAATGGTACACAATTTATTTTTGGACACATTACTACCTTCCCAGGTCTTAATCCAAATATTACGTCTAGCTACGTTGGACAAAGCTGCTGCTCTAGCGGTTAACCGGATTGATTCCGTTGCCGCATCAATAATGAAATTTATAGCTTTAAACATAACAGTGAAAGAATTAAGGATAATTTCCTTACTGGACCCCATTTTAATGTGACGCATCACTTGATGCATCCACATGTCTAATGTACGTCCTACACATGTAGTGGCAGCAGCAGGGCGGAAGTTCGCACAGATCGCTGACCATGTCTTTTTTAGTGCGAATTCTGCCTTCTTGTCTGATTGATCCTTTAGAAACCCCAGATCCTCAAAGGATAATTCGTTTTCTTTTTGCACTTGTGAAAAGGCTGCATCCAATTTAGGACATTTATCCCATTGTTTGCAGTCATCATCGGCAAATGGAAACCTCCTCTTAAAACCCCTAGACAGAAAAACTTTTCTATCAGGATTTTTCCACTGGCTATCAATCAGCTGTTTTGTTGATGGATGAACTGGAAATACCATTGGTTTATCTCCTTCCATCCCTGCATACAAGGCATCGTGAGTGGACATGGATGAGGGAGAGTCATCTTTAAGTCCCAATGAATCATAAATAGCTTTTAAAAGCTCATCTGTTTCGTTGGCCGAAAATCTAAATTTAGATGGTTTGTCTTGATCTTTGTCAGACTGCTCCTCTTCTGAATCACACTCAGAAATTTCATCTGAATATTCATCGGGTTCTGAATCTGACAACACTGGACGATCTGTTTTAGTAGTAGCTTTTTTACGAATCGTTCCAGATGGAATCGAATCCTCAATAGGATCTGAAATCCCCCCAGGTTGATCACCTGTCTGAGGTATAACTGATGGCTGTGCGATATCCTTTGAAACCGATACAGCTTGATCAATAATCATAGGTTGCTGTAACAGTGTTTGCGACCCTGGGTTGGATGGAAACACTGTTCCAGATCCACTGGGTACCTGAGTAATTACAATAGGTGGCTGGTTAACTACTGTCTGTGCAGACATAGATTCCCTGAAAACTTTCATTGATTCAGTCATTTCCTTTCGGACCATCCTAAGGAAATCCTTATAAGCAACTGCTGATTCTTCATTTAATACTCTGGTTGCGCATGCTTGGCATAATAATTTGCTCCAAGGCACTGGCAGTTTTATATTACAGGAGGGACAGCGCTTTTTAGGCCTAGCAGCTTCTGGTGCTTCAGTAGCTGAAGATGCTGAAGCTGAAGTTGCAGTTGCCTGGAACACAAAAACCAAATAAACCTCATAGGCAAATGCTCCAAACCCTCTGGTATAAAAAACAGTGATATTAAACTTTCAATACCAAGTTAATCACTATCCATCAGTTCCTCTAGCCACAGTCAGCTTTAGACAAAGTTTGCTAGACAGGCATCACATAAACCACCGTTTGTTAGTGAAAGAATACCTTACTGGAATCCAGTTTTGGCTCCTGTCCCTTCGGATCATCTTGAGTCGCCGCCTGGCTCACTCCAGATCCCACCGCTGACTGTGTGTCCATAATGCGTCCTGCACGAGTGCCGAGACGCGAGGAACGCCGCTGCTTCTTATTTCCGGCGGGCGGAAGTGACGATACGCGGAACCGGAAGTGGTAAATCCGCCATCTTGGAACCTGGCACGCTGCGCCGCTTCAGCCTCCGCCTACCCCCGCAGCGTGCACTATCGTCCTTCCAGCCGGCGGCGCCTGCCATGTAAGGAAGCAACCTCCTGCGGCCTTCTCTCCCCCGGAAAACACCACGATGTCCTGCAGAAAGGTACGCGGGCATCCCAGACAACATTTACCAATGGTCGTTAAGCCTGCACCGCAGCGCCAACAGCCCCTAGCCACCCAGGCTCTCCAGGACATGCAGCGCAGGTATAGAGAGACCTGTCCCTGGAACAGGAAACATCCATACTGCCGACCACCTGATGGATTTTTTTATTTATAGAGAGGCTTGTGGATGTTTCCTGTTTCCTGGGAGGGGCCAAGTCTCGATGTATACCTGTCCTGGAGGGTTAATGGAAAAAGTCAGATCTATGATCAGAAAACTTCTCGGGCACAGGCATACGTAAGTCTGTAACAAGAGGGGATCGCACTGCGTTAACAGTCGTCTGAAGGGCTTGTATAGACCGAGACAAGGCATTGACCTGGGTCTGATGACTATCCAGCACGCTGATGCAATTCTCCACCGAGGTGGAGAGTGCGAGCAGACTGTCAAGTGTGTCCATATTGTTTTGGTCTGCCGTTCTGTAACGATTGGTGTCAACACGCAGAGAGATTCTGATTATTGGTGATCTGCAGAATCACCAGTAATGCAGATATACACCAGATTATGAATGATCTGCAGAATCGCTAATAATCCAGGTATGTCTAACCTCTGGACACCTGAGATATGAGTGTACAGTATAACAGTGGCACTTTGAGTGAGAACCACCAGAGGAACTGGAGGTAGGAAGAAGAATGGGATTCAGCCCAGACTATGGGTGAATCCCTAGGCCTAAGGCTCCCTAGGAGAGGGGCCTAGGCTTGGTTGCAGGAAGCCCTGCTGCTAATATGAACAGATTTGCCCTAACTGGATGTGAGATCCTAGCTCTCTACACCCTAGTGGCGGGCCAAAGTAATACAGGTACAGAGTGCTAGTCTTGGGTGTGAGGTCCATAGTCACAACACCCTGGAACTAGTCTATCTCATAACATAGAATGATATAGTATCCTAGACTTGGGTGTGAGGTCCGTAGTCACAAAACCCTGGAACTAGTCTATAGCATAACATAGCATTGACACAGTTTCCTAGACTTGGGTGTGAGGTCCGTAGTCACAATACCCTGGAACTAGTCTATAGTATAACATAGCATTGACACAGTTTCCTAGGCTTGGGTGTGAGGTCCGTAGTCACAACACCCTGGAACTAGTCTATAGCATAACATAGAATTGACACAGTTTCCTAGGCTTGGGTGTGAGGTCCGTAGTCACAACACCCCGGAACTAGTCTATAGCATAACATGCGAGAGTATTCTAGCTCAGTGTGAATCCCCAGGTCCTTCCTGGCTCAAACACACTGTTGGATCTGACTGAGGTTTTTGTGCTAACACAAAGCATTCGCAACGGCAGACAACGTGAGACTGAGGGACGAGTGGTTATATAGTGCAGCGCTGGTGTAACGATTGTGGAATTCTCTCCGTGATCAGTGCACAAGACGTGCGCTGACACTGCGGAAATCCTCCACAAGCGTATAATTTGAGGGAACCCAGCAAAAGGTGCAATGCACCTGTAGAGGGAAATTCCTGTCGGCAGGTGGAGCTGTGGAGTGCAGAGGAACAGCTCCTCTGCCCTGCCACAGACGCAAGACAGGAATTTGCCCTGGAACGCAGGGCAAGATAGCCCTGAAAGAGAGAGATCAAAGCGACAGAGGGTATGTGTGTTCACCAATCTAGTCGCCACTCTGCGACGATGGACACACAACCAGGAAGATAAAGTGAGAAGGCAATCGCCGGAGATGGCGGTTGCTAACAGCGACACAAGACTGAATAAGCACAGATGAGGAATGTATGTATGTCCACCAATCTAGCCGCCACCCTGCGACGACGAACACACAACAAAGGAAACCGAGTGAGAACGCAATCGCCTGAGAAGCGATTGCGAATGAGATTGAGCAAAGGGACAGATTGTATGTGTGTGCACCAAACTAGTCGCCAAACTGCGACGATGCACACACAACAGCAGATATGAAGTAGGAACGAAATCGCTGGAGAGGCGATTGCCAGAGGTGACACAAGGCTACAGCAAGGCAGAGCACGAGAGTAGCAAAGGCACAGCAAATCAAACAATGAGAAGATAAGGAAAATAACAAACGCTAAATAAACGCAAACACCGCACTCATTCGCAACAGTGCACGCGTTTATGCGCGGTCTCCGCGTGTTAAGCACAACAGAGACAAGCACGCCTAACTAACCACCGACAGACAAACATGAAACAGAGGACGCGAGCACTTGCTTAACGGTTACTTCACCGAGCCTCCAGCAAGCGTTCGTAGCAGACAAGACAGATACACGAAAACAGGAATAAGTGAGAGAGACGGATCCACAGCACTAGCACAAGGCGAGTGCGATCCAGGCAAGACAGATTAGATGAGATAGCTGGTAGCAACCGCTGCTCCAGCTATACTCCAAGAACAAAGGTCAGAACGACTTCCTGTCGACCACCGCTGGGACAGAACAATCGCAACAGACAAACAAAACAGATATGCAATCCTAACTGCACTAGGGAATCTGCCTAGTGCAGTCCCAGGAATTACTCTAAGCCAGGGGTAGGGAACCTTGGCGCTCCAGCTGTTAAGGAACTACAAGTCCCACAATGCATTGCAGGATTCTGACAGCCACGATTAATAAAGGCAAATGCATGCTGGGATTTGTAGTTTTATCACAGCTGGAGAGCCAAGGTTCCCTACCCCTGCTCTAAGCTAATCTTCAAACAATGAGCAAGGCTGACACTCCAGGAGTGTTTCACAGGACTAATCCTTATGACCAGCGACTTACTGTGGAATCACATGGTATATATAGAGCAAGCCTACAAAGGATGTGGGTAGGCAATTTGCATGACAAACGTATGCAAATTCCTCAGCAGCAGCAAGCCGCAAAACCGACAAAAGGTCTCTCTTCCAGAGACCTGCAGAATGCAGACCTGAACAGTGGTCAAAAAGCTGCCTGCCTGCACAGGGAGCTGAGCGGATCATTACAGCTGGCCAGCGCCGCCCAGTCCCCTCCAGCCAATCCACATGCCTCCTAGGATCAGCTGACCAAGGGAGTCAGCTAATCCCTCTCTGCTTCCCATAAAGCTTCTGTCTCGCCGCACGCGTGTATTCCTCAGCCTATGTGCACAGGAAGGCTGTACCAGATCAGACACATGTCGCCGCGCGTAAACCGCCGGACTGGACGCGGAAATAGCCGCCACGCCGTCAGAGCACGCGGCGGCTATTCCGCAATTCTTCACAATAAGGAAGTCTAATGTTTATCAGTACATTACGGAAAATAATGAACTTTATCACAATATGCTAATTTTTTGAGAAGATCCTGTATATATAAATATAGTGCCCCAAGGTGTTCATGTAATAAACTACTACCATAGGGTACAGAACCTGGGTTCTCAGATATTGATCAATAAAAGTGATTACACTGAATACACTCCACTGGTATTGCGGCGGTCGAGCTGCTTTTTCAAGAGATACGGGGGAAGCTCCTGTCATACAGGCACGTGAAGGCCATACAAACTACTGAGCCTCAATTTGTCTTTTTAAAAAACATTACATCAAAGTTGGATCAGCCTTGTAACGATTGGTGTCAGCACACAGAGAGAATCTGATTATTCGTGATCTGCAGTATCACCAACAATACAGATACATACCCGATTATTGATGATCTGCAGAATCACCAATAATGCAAGTATGACTAACCTCTGGACACCTGATAAAATGTAAGTGTTTTGGTGCAACAGTGGGCTGTCTCCCGTGGGGTGGGAGACGCAGATAACAGTGAGCATGGACCACCTGAGGAGCAGGTGGCCCTTGGTTGAGTGTGAACTATCTCCTAGGAAAGGGGATAGAGATAACCTGCGAGCCAGTGATTCCCTGTAATACTGGTAATCAGACTATACTGCGGCCAAAGGACTCCAAAGGGATAGAGCCCTTGACTGGACTGCAGAGAGGCCTCTCTGAGGAACAGGAGGTCTCTGCAGCTACCTGACACTTGGCGGGGTCGTGTCACAGGTAGTACAGACAGACTGAACACTCAAGGAATGAGTGACAGCCAGAAGGGTCGGCCAGGCCAGGTCGGCAACACACGAGCAGATAAGGTACAGAGACAGAAGGCTGATTCGGTGACCAGGTACAGGCAGGGTTTGGCAACAGGTAGGCAGATATGCATAGGTACCGAATCAGAAGGCTAGAGAGAGGTCGAGAGAGCAATGGGTCATAACAGAAAAAGCAGAGGCCTAGTCTAGAGTGTGAGGTCTGTGGTCTCAACACCCAGGAACTGGTCTAAAGTATAACACAGCAATGACACTGTATCCCTAAGCTTGGGTGTGAGGTCCTTGGTCACAACACCCTGGAACTGGTCTAAAGTATAACACAGTAACGACACAAGCGTAATCTGGCTAAGTGTGAATTCCCAGGTCCACCTGGTTCTAACACACTATGGGATCTGACTATGGTCTGAGTGCTTACACATATGTATTCGCAACGGCAGACAACCTGAGACTGACCGGCGAGATCTATATATAGTGCAGCGCTCCTCAGCGCCACCCAGCGTCACTCAGCCAATGACAGTCTGCGCTGGGATCAGCTGACCAACCTGATCAGCTGATCCCTCTCCTCCTGGCATAAAGGTCCTGCCTCCCAGCGCGCGCGCTCGTAGCTCTCCATCTGTGCTGCTGTGCGGAAACCGCCGGTCTGAACGCGGAGACAGCCGCCCCGCCGCCAGACCGCACGGCGGCATCTCCGCAATACTTTACAGTACCCCCCCCCCCCCCGAGGAGTGGACTCCGGACACTTTCCACCAGGCTTCCCAGGATGTGAGTCATGAAACTCTTTCTTTAATTCTTCCGCATGCATGCGACAATCTGGCACCCAAGTTCTTTCCTCCACACCATATCCCTTCCAGTGAACCAGATACTGCACGGAATTCTGCACTAACCGAGAGTCCAAAATCTTTTCAATCTCATATTCAGGTTGGTCATCAACCAACACAGGGGGAGGGGGGGGGGGAGAGGAATCCACGTGCACTGCCGGCTTTAACAGAGACACATGAAATAATCTCACACCTCGCATGCTGGCTGGGAGATCAATCGCATAAGTGACGTTATTAATTTTTCTGGTCACTGGAAAAGGTCCTATGAATCTAGGACCCAGTTTGGGTGACAGTTGCTTCAGGGCCAAATGCCGAGTGGACACCCACACCAAGTCCCCTGGAGAGAATTTCCACTCTACAGACCGCCTTTTGTCTGCCTGCTTTTTCTGGGTCTGGATGGCTTTCCCCAAGTTTCTCTTAACCATTCCCCAAATCTCCTTCAAAGCCCTCTGCCAATCCTCCAGGGCCGGGAATGGTGTAGATGCCACTGGCAATGGTTAAAAACAAGAAGAGAATCGAGAGCCCAATATGGTGCAGTATTGTCAGGTAAAATGAAGAGTTCAATACAATTTTATGTATATATATATATACTCACAAACACGGGTTACCAATAGGCAACCACTTTAAATGCAGGTGGGGAGCATTAGGACCTAACCCCACTCAGGTTAAGAAGTCGCTCTCTGTAGATAGTAGATGGGGATGCACCCCTCCACCCAGGGTGGACTAGAAGATCAGCAAAAACTCGGTATACAGAGGCGCCAGAGTAGAGTAAAACGTTTTAAAAACCGCTTAAAAGGAGAGGGGGATGTTAAGGTGGACTCACCTCCCTCTTACAAAAAAAGAAAACTCACTTGAGTCTCAATAAAATAGAATTGTCAAGTAATTTATTCAACTCCACAAATGCAACGCGTTTCGCGGGCGTGACCCCGCTTCTTCAGGCAAAAATGGGAGCACAACTGGAATAAAAACAAAATATACACAAAATAACTACCCACAGAATTGCAACAATTGGCGCAGCAGATAATTGGTAGAGAACACATAAAATAATTGCTACATAAAGCATTGCTACAAAAAAAACATTTTCCGCCCACATAAACACAGGGCTATGCAAACAAGCTTAGATGTTAGAAAACAAATAGCTAAGGCTTAATGCTCACAGATTAGAGGGTTCATATTGTATATCTCAAAGTAAAAAAAAGTTACATGGTAGAGCTGGGTATAGGCCACGGTCTATTCCCAGATAGCATATAGAGCTTTATATGGACACAAAAAGGATTAAAATAAACTGCAAGCATAAAGTATAAGATAACTTACCTCAGTGGGTCAAGCAATAAGTTTGAGCGCCTCTGTGTCAGTATGAAGTGAGGCTTGCTTTAAATGGGAAGAGAAGTTAAACTGACAGGACTGAAGTCCAATCAGGAAATGTTTGGTAACAGGAAGTATTTGGTAACAGGAGGTGTGAACAACTTTGCACAGGAAGTGAATCTCTCCAGTGGGATAGTTACGAAATTCCCAGCAGTGGCTGGGACATGGGATAACCAGCAATGGCTGGATAGAGTAATGGTCAAGGGCTCTGCCTCTGACACAAGCGACCCGGGTTCAAAACCCGGCTCCACCAGTTCAGCAATTTTTTGTGGCAGCTAGACAATTCATGTAACTTTTAGCCCTGGATGTTCGTATAAAGATGTCACTGGGTGTGCACATGTATACATATAGATTCAGGTGTAAAACGGTAAAAATGGTAAAATATAACAGTATGAGTGTTTTTTTAAAAACCATATAAACATGCCAACAGTATATAATAAAAGTATACATGAGATAGAGCATAAGAGGCTGCCAATGATAAAAATGCTAACACAATGTTATTATAAAAATGTGGGTAATGATGATATAAAATAAATAATAAAAAAAAAATTATATATATATATATATATATATATATATATATATATACACACACATACACACATAAATACACATACATACACACACATACACATAAAAAACGTAGACGTATAAAAGTAACATATATAAATATTGACATTAATCATAAAAGGGGTCAAGAGTAAGAAAGATATAAAAGAGAGGACCATTAAAAGCATAAAAAAGGTTTGGAGTATAGATGGAGCTATTTACCTATAATTAAACACTTGGGAGGTGGGATCAAAATACTTTTTCTAAGACCTCATTTAGCCCTGTTGGCGTTAGGGTTTTGAGGATCTGTATCCACATCATCTCCCTATGCCGCAAAGTCTCAAAAACGTTAGTGGTGTTGAGGGGTAGAGATTCAATCAAAGTGATAGTGAATAGGTGTGGGTTGTTTTGGTGATGGGTGCCAAAGTGCCGGGAAACACTGTGGAGTGCATAATTATTAATGATGTTCCTTTTGTGTTGCCCAATTCTGGTTCTGGTGGTCTGGGTGGTCCGTCCGACATATTGCAGTTTGCAGGGGCATGATATTAGGTATATTACATTTTTGGTTTCACAGGTGATGTTTTGTTTGATCGTGTAATGAGTGTTGGTGGTATATGATTGAAAGGAATCTGTTTGGGTTATAAAGGAACAGGCCTGGCAGCGGGACTTTTGACAAGCCCGTGATCCTAGGAGTAGTGAGTTGGTGTGGTGGCTTGGTTCACTGGGTTGGATCATTTTAAGTCTGCTGGGGGCTAATAGGTTCCGGAGGTTGGGAGCTCTCCGGAAGGTAAGTGTTGGATTTTTTGGTAATGTGTTGAGTAGATAAGGATCCTGCTGTAGGATTTCCCACCTTGACTGAAGAATGGTTCTGATAGCACTATGTTGCATACTGAATTTGGTGATAAACCTTGGAAAAAGGGCGGAGGGGTTGGCTGATTGTGTGGGTTGGGTCTGGGCTAGTTGATGGGTATTCATGGCCCTGTGTTTGGCATCCTTCAGGAGTTTGCTTGGATAGTTACGGTCAGTGAATTTACCTGTAAGTATTCTGGATTGGTCATGGAAGTCCTTAATGTCTGTGCAGTTACGGTGTATGCGTCTGTATTGGCTGTAGGGTGTGTTGGTTGTCCATGGGCGGTGATGATGACTGTCAAAGTGGATGTAATTGTTAGCGTCTACCTTTTTAAAGTGGGTTTTGGTTTTGATGTGGATGGAATCAGTGAACAGTAGGAGATCTAAATATTCTATGGAATTATGGTTATATTGACGTTTTTGAGACTTTGCGGCATAGGGAGATGATGTGGATACAGATCCTCAAAACCCTAACGCCAACAGGGCTAAATGAGGTCTTAGAAAAAGTATTTTGATCCCACCTCCCAAGTGTTTAATTATAGGTAAATAGCTCCATCTATACTCCAAACCTTTTTTATGCTTTTAATGGTCCTCTCTTTTATATCTTTCTTACTCTTGACCCCTTTTATGATTAATGTCAATATTTATATATGTTACTTTTATACGTCTACGTTTTTTATGTGTATGTGTGTGTATGTATGTGTATTTATGTGTGTATGTGTGTATATATATATATATATATATATATATATATATATATATATATATATATATATATAATTTTTTTTTTTATTTTATTTTATATCATCATTACCCACATTTTTATAATAACATTGTGTTAGCATTTTTATCATTGGCAGCCTCTTATGCTCTATCTCATGTATACTTTTATTATATACTGTTGGCATGTCTTTATGGTTTTTAAAAAACACTCATACTGTTATATTTTACCATTTTTACCGTTTTACACCTGAATCTATATGTATACATGTGCACACCCAGTGACATCTTTATACGAATATCCAGGGCTAAAAGTTACATGAATTGTCTAGCTGCCACAAAAAATTGCTGAACTGGTGGAGCCGGGTTTTGAACCCGGGTCGCTTGTGTCAGAGGCAGAGCCCTTGACCATTACTCTATCCAGCCATTGCTGGTTATCCCATGTCCCAGCCACTGCTGGGAATTTCGTAACTATCCCACTGGAGAGATTCACTTCCTGTGCAAAGTTGTTCACACCTCCTGTTACCAAATACTTCCTGTTACCAAACATTTCCTGATTGGACTTCAGTCCTGTCAGTTTAACTTCTCTTCCCATTTAAAGAGAAACTCCAACCAAGAATTGAACTTTATCCCAATCAGTAGCTGATACCCCCTTTTACATGAGAAATAGAATGATTTTCACAAACAGACCATCAGAGGGCACTGTGTGACTAATTTTGTGCTGAAACCCCTCCTACAAGAGGCTCTGAATACCGCTGTACTCCTGGCAAACTGCCACAATGTAACAATGTTCACAGACAGGAAATGGCTGTTTACAGCTGTCTAACAGCTAGAAACAGCTAAATAACCTGCCCACAGTAACAATGTCACCATGTAATAAATGTCAGAATGTGAATCTGGGAGAGGAAAGATTTTACAATGGGCAAACACTGACTAAATCATTTATACATAATTATTGTAAAAATGAAGCACTTTTTTTATTACATTATTTTCACTGGAGTTCCTCTTTAAAGCAAGCCTCACTTCATACTGACACAGAGGCGCTCAAACTTATTGCTTGACCCACTGAGGTAAGTTATCTTATACTTTATGCTTGCAGTTTATTTTAATCCTTTTTGTGTCCATATAAAGCTCTATATGCTATCTGGGAATAGACCGTGGCCTATACCCAGCTCTACCATGTAACTGTTTCACTTTCAGATATACAATATGAACCCTCTAATCTGTGAGCATTAAGCCTTAGCTATTTGATTTCTAACATCTAAGCTTGTTTGCATAGCCCTGTGTTTATGTGGGCGGAAAATGTTTTTTTTGGAGCAATGCTTTATGTAGCAATTATTTTATGTGTTCTCTACCAATTATCTGCTGCGCCAATTGTTGCAATTCTGTGGGTAGTTATTTTGTGTATATTTTGTTTTTATTCCAGTTGTGCTCCCATTTTTGCCTGAGGAAGCGGGGTCACGCCCGCGAAACCCGTTGCATTTGTGGAGTTGAATAAATTACTTGACAATTCTATTTTATTGAGACTCAAGTGAGTTTTCTTTTTTTTGTAAGAGGGAGGTGAGTCCACCTTAACATCCCCCTCTCCCTTTAAGCGTTTTTTAAAACGTTTTACTCTACTCTGGCGCCTCTGTATACCGAGTTTTCACTGGCAATGGAGCAAACTTGGGTGATCTTCCCGACACTATCTGGAATGGGGAAAACCCTGAAGAGGAACTCTTCAGGTTGTTGTGCGCAAATTCTGCAAACAGCAAATATTTTACCCAGTCAGATTGCGCATCTGCAACATAACATCTAAGAAATTGTTCCAAGGACTGGTTAACTCTCTCGGTCTGGCCATTGGTCTGTGGGTGGTAGCCTGATGAGAATGCAAGATCCATGTCCAGCTGATGGCAAAAATCTCTCCAAAACTTAGATACAAATTGGACTCCCCGATCTGACACTACATTCTCCGGAATACCATGCAGCCGGAAAATGTGCTGGATGAAGAGATCAGCCAATTCCTGGGCCGAGGGGAGTCCTTTCAAGGGGACAAAGTGAGCCATCTTACTGAATCTGTCTACTACCACCCAAATGACCGTCTTGCCCTCAGACCTGGGGAGTTCTCCCACAAAATCCATGGACAAGTGAGTCCAAGGTTCACTCGGGACTGGTAAAGGTTGTAAAGTACCAACAGGAGCCTGACGAGAAGGTTTACTCCTAGCACACACTGCACACTCTCTTACAAACTCCTTACAGTCTGTTGCTAATGTAGGACACTCAGCAAATCCTGAGTTCTGGTGGCCCCAGGATGACCAGCATTTTTGTGAGAATGGAACAGCTGTAACAGTTTTAGACGGAAAGGTAGTGGCACAAACATAACCCCGTCAGGCTTCCCCTCTGGAACATCCTGTTGGTAAGGGCTCAGCGTGACTGTCCAATCTTTCCAGGTCTCAGTGGCTGCCAAAACCACCTTCTGAGGTAGAATGGTCTCAGGGGCTGAGGGCTGTACTGTCTCGGGCTCGAAACACCTGGACAAGGCATCGGCCTTGACGTTTTTATTACCAGGGGCATACGTAATTACAAATCTGAATCTCGAGAAGAACAAAGACCACCGGGCCTGACGGGGGCTAAGTCTCTTGGCACCCTCTATGTACTCCAAATTTTTATGATCTGTATAAACTGTGATAGTGTGTTCTGCACCTTCTAGCCAATGTCGCCATTCCTCAAAGGCTAACTTGATGGCTAAAAGCTCCCGGTTGCCTATATCGTAGTTTTTCTCTGCGGGTGAAAACCTACGAGAGAAGTAGGCGCATGGGTGGAGTTTACCCTGTAAACCTGAACACTGAGACAATACAGCCCCCACCCCCATCTCTGAGGCATCCACCTCCATGATGAAGGGGAAGGTGACATCCACATGTCTTAATATGGGTGCAGAACAGAACAGTTTTTTCAGTGTGGAAAAAGCAGAATGTGCCTCTGCTGACCAGTGGTAAGTATCAGCCCCCTTTTTGGTGAGACTGGTGAGGGGCGAGACCACAGTAGAGTACCCCTTTATAAACCTCCTGTAGTAGTTGGCAAAGCCCAAAAACCTTTGGAGCGCCTTCAGTCCCACAGGCTGAGGCCACTCCAAGACAGCAGAAACCTTACCAGGATCCATAGAGAGGCCAGACGTAGAGATAATGTACCCCAGGAAGGCAACAGAGGTCACTTCGAAAAGACATTTCTCAAGTTTAGCGTAAAGCAGATTCTGTCTTAACTTCCTTAAGACAAACTTGACATGCTTTCGGTGTTCCGAGAGATTAGACGAAAAGATCAGAATATCGTCCAGATATATTAGGACAAACTTCCCCAACACCTCCCTGAACACCTCATTAATCAACTCCTGGAAGACAGCCGGGGCGTTACACAACCCGAAGGGCATCACCAGGTACTTGTAGTGCCCGTCGGGTGTGTTGAAGGCCGTCTTCCATTCGTCACCATCCCTGATACGAACTAGGTTGTATGAACCTCTTAAATCTAATTTTGAGAAAATCTTGGCGTTAGTAACCTGAGTGAACAAGTCGTCAATCAAGGGCAGAGGATAACAATTTTTCACTGTAATGTTGTTTAAACCTCGGTAATCAATGCAAGGACGAAGGCCTCCATCTTTTTTTTTTTTTTTTTTTACAAAAAAGAATCCTGCCCCTGCTGGTGAACGAGAGGGGTGGATGAAACCTTTAGCCAAATTTTCTTTGATATACTCCTGCATAGCCAGTTTCTCAGGCCCAGATAGATTATAGAGGTGACCTCTGGGAGGCATACAACCAGATCTTAAATCGATGGGACAGTCAAAGGTACGGTGGGGGGGGGGGGAGTTTATCAGCTGATTTGGGACAAAACACGTCTGCAAACTCTGCATAATGGCTTGGCACACCTTTAACCTGGATCTTGGTGTTACCCATGGTTACTTTCGCTAAACAGTGATGATAACAATGGGTAGACCAGCTCGTTAGCTGACCTGAAACCCAGTCTATCTGAGGTGAGTGAAGTTGTAACCATGGTATGCCAAGAATAACGGTGGAGGTTGCCATACGCAAGACCAGAAACTGTAGACTCTCTTTATGTAGTACCCCAACACTGAACCCCAACTCCGGAGTTCGAGACAGGGGATATCTACTTTGCAGAGGAGAGTCATCTACTGCAGTGACCAAAACCTGCTGGTCCAATGGAAGTAGGGGAATCCCCAATCTTTTTGCAAACTCGTAATCCATAAAGTTGGCCGCTGAGCCAGAGTCTAAAAAAGCTTCAGTGGAAACCGTCTGACCCTCCCATGTGACAGAACAGGGAAGGAGCAAACGATTATCGTTTAGAGGTAAACACTGCGCGCCTAAGATATTACCTCTGACTACACCTAGGCGGCAGTGTTTCCCGACTTCTTGGGACAATTCTGCACCTTATGACCCTCCTCTGCAGTATAAACAGAGCTGTTCTGTTTTCCTGCGATTCTTTTCCACCCGTGTCAATTTTGACTGTCCAATTTGCATTGGCTCTGGCGGAGGTGACACGGGTGGATGAGAGGCGTAGGAGACATATCTCACAGTGTTCTTACCCCGGGTCTGTTTCTGATAGCGTAAACGCCGATCAACCCGTACTGCTAAGGCGATTGCCTCATCGATAGATTTAGGTTCAGGGTGTCCCGACATCAAATCTGAGACTGCGTCTGACAACCCTGATAAAAAACAGTCTAACAATGCAAATGTCCCCCACCTAGCTGACACAGACCACTTCCTGAACTCAGCTGCATAGACTTCTACCGGATCCTTGCCTTGACGCAAAGTTTTGAGCTTCCGCTCAGCAGTGGAGGCAATGTCCGGATCATCATAAATTATGGCCATGGCCTTAAAGAATTCGTCGACTGACGTTGAAGCCTCATGCTCTGCCTGAAGGCTATATGCCCATGTTTGAGAATCCCCTGACAGCAGGGTCTTAATAAATGTAATTCTCTGTGCCTCAGTTCCTGACAAGTTGGGTCTCAACTCAAAATACGACATTACTCGATTTTTAAAATTCTGAAAGTCAGATCTAGGACCAGAAAACATTTCGGGTACAGACATACGTAAGTCTGTAACTGGAGGAGATCGCACTGAATTCACAGCCGTCTGAAGGACCTGTATGGACCCAGACAAGGCAGTGATCTGGGTCTGATGACCGTCCAGCACTCTGATGAAATTCTCCAACGAGGTGGTGAGTGCATCAAGACGGCTGTGGAGTGCGTCCATTTTGTTTTTCAGGTCTGCCGTTCTGTAACGATTGGTGTCAGCACACAGAGAGAATCTGATTATTGGTGATCTGCAGTATCACCAACAATACAGATACATACCCGATTATTGATGATCTGCAGAATCACCAATAATGCAAGTATGACTAACCTCTGGACACCTGAGAAAATGTAAGTGTTTTGGTGCAACAGTGGGCTGTCTCCCGTGGGGCGGGAGATGCAGATAACAATGAGCATGGACCACCTGAGGAGCAGGTGGCCCTTGGTTGAGTGTGAACTATCTCCTAGGAAAGGGGATAGAGATAACCTGCAAGCCAGTGATTCCCTGTAATACTGGTAATCAGACTATACTGCAGCCAAAGGACTCCACAGGGATCGAGCCCCTGACTGGACTGCAGAGAGGCCTCTCTGAGGAACAGGAGGTCTCTGCAGCTACCTGACACTTGGCAGGGTCGTGTCACAGGTAGTACAGACAGACTGAACACTCAAGGAATGAGTTACAGCCAGAAGGGTCGGCCAGGCCAGGTTGGCAACACACGAGCAGATAAGGTACAGAGACAGAAGGCTGATTCGGTGACCAGGTACAGGCAGGGTTTGGCAACAGGTAGGCAGATATGCATAGGTACCGAATCAGAAGGCTAGAGAGAGGTCGAGAGAGCAATGGGTCGTAACAGAAAAAGCAGAGGCCTAGTCTAGAGTGTGAGGTCCGTTGTCTCAACACCCAGGAACTGGTCAAAAGTATAACACAGCAGTGACACAGTATTCCTAAGCTTGGGTGTGAGGTCCTTGGTAACAACACCCTGGAACTGGTCTAAAGTATAACACAGCAATGACACAGTATCCCTAAGCTTGGGTGTGAGGTCCTTGGTCACAATACCCTGGAATTGGTCTAAAGTATAACACAGTAATGACACAAGTGTAATCTGGCTAAGTGTGAATTCCCAGGTCCACCTGGTTCTAACACACTATGGGATCTGACTATGGTCTGAGTGCTTACACATATGTATTCGCAACGGCAGACAACCTGAGACTGACCGGCGAGATCTATATATAGTGCAGCGCTTCTCAGCGCCACCCAGCGCCACTCAGCCAATGGCAGTCTGTGCTGGGATCAGCTGACCAACCTGATCAGCTGATCCCTCTCCTCCTGGCATAAAGGTCCTGCCTCCCAGCGTGCGCGCGTGCGTAGCTCTCCATCTGTGTGCACTAGAAGGCTCAGACAAACCAGACGCACGCTGCTGTGCGGAAACCGCCGGTCTGAACGCGGAGACAGCCGCCCCGCCACCAGACCGCGCGGCGGCATCTCCGCAATCCTTTACAAGCCTGTAGTGTTTTTTTTTATACTTGAATTTTAAGTTTGACTCCAAAGCCAGACCTCCATGGGTTGATAAATTTGATTTCCATTGATAGTTTTTGTGTGATTTTGTTGTCAGTACATTCAGATATGTAAAGAACGAAGTATTTAATAAGAATATTTCATTTATTCAAATCTAGGATGTCTTATTTTTGTGTTCCTTTTATTTTATTTTTTTTAACAGTGTATATACAGGGCACATTTTTCTTTGCTTTCCTTATGTCCTGTGCGAGTTCAGGTCTACTTTAGCATATCATAAATGTCCAAAGAACCTTTACAGTGATGTCTCCGTATATGTATATAATATACAGTACAGACCAAAAGTTTGGACACACCTTCTCATTCAAAGAGTTTTCTTTATTTTCATGACTATGAACATTGTAGATTCACACTGAAGGCATCCAAACTATGAATTAACACATGTGGAAGTATAGTACATAATCAAAAAGTGTGAAACAACTGAAAATATGTCATATTCTAGGTTTTTCAAAGTAGCCACCTTTTGGTTTGATTACTGCTTTGCACACTCTTGGCATTCTCTTGAGCTTCAAGAGGTAGTCACCTGAAATGGTTTTCACTTCAGAGGTGTGCCCTGTCAGGTTTAATAAGTGGAATTTCTTGCCTTATAAATAGGGTTGGGACCATCAGTTGCGTTGTAGAGAAGTCAGGTGGATACACAGCTGATAGTCCTACTGAATAGACTGTTAGAATTTGTATTATGGCAAGAAAAAAGCAGCTAAGTAAAGAAAAATGAGTGGCCATCATTACTTTAAGAAATGATGGTCAGTTAGTCCGAAAAATTGGGGAAACTTTGAAAGTGTCCCCAAGTGCAGTCTCAAAAACCATCAAACGCTACAAAGAAACTGGCTCACATGTGGACCATCCCAGGAAAGGAAGACCAAGCGTCACCTTTGCTGTGGAGGATAAGTTCATCCGAGTCACCAGCCTCAGAAATCACAGGTTAACAGCAGCTCAGATTAGAGACCAGGTCAATGCCACACAGAGTTTTAGCTGCAGACACATCTCTAGAACAACTGTTAAGAGGAGACCAGGGGCTTAGCAATAGGGGGTGCAGAGGTTGCGACCGCATCGGGGGCCCTTGGGCTAGAGGGGCCCCGAGGGCCCCTCCCTCAACTGCAGTATTAACTCTCTATTGGTCCTGTGCTCATAATAATCACTTCTATAGATACTTTGAATAGTGGTAATCATTACATTAACAAGCCTTTCCCCATCCCCTTCTTGCACCTCTGACACTGTGGTTGCCATTTGCAGGTTTTGGTGCGCTGAATCAATTGTTATGTATATAGTGCTTGGGGGGGCCCATCGTAAAACTTGAATTGGGGCCCACAGCTCCTTAGCTATGCCACTGGAGGAGACTGTGTGAATCAGGACTTCATGGTAGAATATCTGCTAGGAAACCACTGCTAAGGACAGGCAACAAGCAGAAGAGACTTGTTTGGATTAAAGAACACAAGGAATGGACATTAGATCAGTGGAAATCTGTGCTTTGGTCTGATGAGTCCAAATTTGAGATTTTTGGTTCCAACCACTGTGTCTTTGTGCGACGCAGAAAAGGTGAACGGATGGTCTCTACATGCCTGGTTCCCACCGTGAAGCATGGAGGAGGAGGTGTGATGGTGTGGGGGTGCTTTGCTGGTGACACTGTTGGAGAGTTATTCAAAATTGAAGGCATACTGAACCAACATGGCTACCACAGCATCTTGCAGCGGCATGCTATTCCATCTGGTTTGCGTTTAGTTGGACCATCATTTATTTTTCAACAGGACAATGGCCCCACACACACCTCCAGGCTGTGTAAGGGCTATTTGACCAGGAAGGAGAGTGATGGGGTGCTGCGCCAGATGACCTGGCTTCCACAATCACCGGACCTGAACCCAATCGAGATGGTTTGGGGTAAGCTGGACAGCAGAGTGAAGGCAAAAGGGCCAACAAGTGCTAAGCATCTCTGCGAACTCCTTGAAGACTGTTGGAAGACCATTTCAGGTGGCTACTGTGAGAAAACGCGGAAAAGCCGTCGCGTGTGCTCAGAACAAGACGGCTAATTCCGCGTCCAACGCGGCGGATTGCAAGCGTGGGCCTACATCTGATAGTTTGGCCAAACGCGGAGAAACCGCCGCATGCTCTGATAGCGGTGCGGCTGGTTCTGCGTCCAGCGCGGCGGGTGGTTCACAACACATGTCTGGTGTGGCTGGGACTGATAGTCCACACAGGTTCAGAAGGACACACGCGCGCGCTGAGAGGCAGAACTTTTATGACAGCCAGAAGGGAGTCAGCTGACCAAGCCGGTCAGCTGACGTTGCAACCAGTTCCCATTGGTCCAGCACTTAGGGGTGGCGCTGGATAGCGCTGTACTATATATACTGGGTGCTGGTCATTCACTGGTTGTCTGCCGTTGCGATCACTACGTGGAAGCACTCAGACCTTTTGTCAGAATCTGTGTTGTTAATCTGTTATACTCTAGACTAGTTCCAGGGTGTTGATGATCACGGACCTCACACCTAAGCCTAGGGACTTGTATTACCATTCTGTTATACTTCAGACTAGTTCCAGGGTGTTGATGATCACGGACCTCACACCCAAGTCTAGGAATCTGTATTACCATTCTGTTATACTTCAGACTAGTTCCAGGGTGTTGATGATCAAGGACCTCACACCCAAGTCTAGGAATCTGTATTACCATTCTGTTATACTTCAGACTAGTTCCAGGGTGTTGACGATCAAGGACCTCACACCCAAGACTAGGGATTTGTGTTACCATTCTGTTATATACTTCAGACTAGTTCCAGGGTGTTGATGATCACGGAGCTCACACCCAAGACTAGGCATTGTTATTATCTGTTATGACTTTCTGCTTTCCTGACCACTCTTCTGATCACTGATTCGGTACCTCGCTATATCTGATACTCTGTTGCCAAACCCCTGCGTGCCTTAGGATTACCGAATCAGTCTCCTGTCTTTGTACTTTGTCTGTCCGTGTGTTGCCGACCTGGCTTGCCCGACCTCGAGAACTATCTTCTCAGTTAAGAGATAGTTCACTGATCAGTCAGTGACATCCTGCCTTGGTGTCACTCACGCTCTGGTCCTTCCTACCCCTAGCCTGGCTCCTCCCTGCGGGAGAGTCCCAGGTTACTGGAAGGTACTTGTTCTCCAGGACAGTATTGCCTACTGCCCTGATACCTGTTCCCCAGGTATTCTCCTCAAAGTATTACTGTTGCACCAAACACTCATATTACTCAGGTATCCAGAGGTTAGTGATATATCTGATTATCAGTGATACTGCAGATCATCAATAATCGGATATATATCTGCATTTTTGGTGATACTGCAGATCACCAATAATCAGATTCTCTCTGTGTTACACTGATCGTTACAGAACGGCAGACCAAACACAAATGGACGCGCTCACCAGCCGTCTGGGCACACTTACCACTTCGGTGGATAACATCAACCGAGTGCTGGGTAGCCACCAGATGTTAATAAACGCCCTGTCTGGATCTGTACAAACCCTCCAGACGGCTGTGGATGAAGTGCGATCCCCTCCTAGCACAGACATACGTATGCCTGTACCCGAAAGATTTTCTGGTCACAGATCTGACTTCCGAAATTTTAGAAGTAGAGTGTTATCATACTTTGAGTTAAGACCTAAGTCTTCAGGCACTATGGCCCAAAGGGTTACATTTATCAAAAATTTGTTATCTGGCGGTTTCCAGACCTGGGCGTACAGTCTTCCCATCGGTCACCCGGCCCTGGCCTCTGTAGAAGAATTCTTTAAAGCTATGGCTGTAATTTACAAACGACCCAGACATTGCCTCGACTTCTGAGCGGAAGCTCAAACTTTTGCGTCAAGGCAAGGGTCCGGTTGAAGATTATGCTGCTGAATTTAGGAGATGGTCGGTATCGGCCAGGTGGGATACATTTGCCCTTTTAGATTGTTTTTTATCAGGGTTGTCAGACGAGGTCTCTGAACTTATGTTAAGTCAGCCTGAACCCAAATCCATCGATGAGGCCATTTCATCGGCCATCAGGATAGATCGCCGGCTGCGCTATCAGAGGCAGAACCGGGGTAAAAACCACATGAGAATGGTGTCCCATGCTGCGCCTCCAGTAACTCCACCTCCTCCCGCGTCACCTCCCCCTGAGCCAATGCAGATTGGTCGGTTTAAATTGTCTCAGGTGGAGCGGAAACGCAGAATATCAGAGCAGCTCTGTCTGTATTGTGCAGAGGGGGGTCATAGAGTGCAGAATTGCCCTAAGAAGTCGGGAAACGCTACTGCCTAGGTGTAGTTGGGGTTAATATCCTAGGCGTACAATTTTTACCCCTAGATGATAAACGTGTGCTTCTTCCTTGTACGATTTCGTGGGAAGATAGGTCTGAAGTCACTGAAGCCTTCATTGACTCAGGTTCAGCGGCTAATTTTATGGATTACGAATTTGCTAAGAAATTGGGAATTCCGCTCACCCCGGTTAAACCACCGATTTAAGTTACTGCAGTGGATGATTCCCCTCTGCAGGGTAACAGTCCTCTGTCGCAGACTCCAGAGGTGGGAGTCACTATTGGGGTATTGCATAGAGAAGATTTGCATTTTTTTGTGTTACACAGGACAACCTCCACGATCATCCTTGGCATGCCATGGTTACAACTTCACGCACCTCAGATCAATTGGGCTACTGGTCAGCTAACGAGCTGGTCTTCCCATTGCTTTCATCATTGTTTAGCGAAGGTAACCTTGCGTGAGACCAAGATTCACGTGGAGGGATTGCCAGATCAGTATTCTGAATTTGCGGACGTGTTTTGTCCTAAGTCAGCCGAGAAACTTCCTCCACACCGCCCTTTCAATTGTCCTATCGATCTCCGGTCTGGTTGTATGCCCCCTAGAGGTCATCTCTACAATTTATCTGGGCCTGAAAAATTGGCCATGCAGCAATATATCCGTGAAAACTTAGCTAAAGGGTTCATTCGCCCTTCCCGGGCGCCTGCTGGAGCAGGTTTCTTTTTTGTACAGAAAAAAGATGGAGGCCTTCGGCCGTGCATTGATTATCAGGGCCTGAATAAAATCACAGTAAAAAATCGCTACCGATTACCTTTGATAGACGATTTATTTACTCAAGTCACCAATGCTAAGATTTTTTCAAAATTGGATTTGCGGGGTGCATACAACCTGGTGCGGATCAGAAAGGGCGATGAGTGGAAGACGGCCTTTAACACACCCGATGGGCATTACGAGTACCTGGTGATGCCCTTCGGGTTGTGTAACGCCCCGGCCGTCTTTCAGGAACTCATTAATGAGGTGTTCAGAGAGGTTTTGGGCAAATTTGTTCTTGTATATCTGGATGATATACTAATCTTCTCAGCTAATCTCTCAGAGCATAGGGGTCATGTCAGGTTTGTGTTGCACAAGCTAAGACAAAATATGTTATATGCCAAGTTGGAGAAATGCATTTTTGAGGTAACATCTGTCGCCTTTCTGGGGTACATAATTTCTACCTCGGGCCTTTCTATGGTTCCTACCAAAGTCTCTGCTGTTTTGGAGTGGCCTCAGCCAGTGGGACTGAAGGCTCTCCAGAGATTTTTAGGGTTCGCTAATTACTATAGAAGGTTCATAAAGGGGTACTCCACAGTCATCGCACCCCTCACCAGCCTTACAAAGAAAGGGGCAGATACTAACCACTGGTCCCCCGAGGCTCTGACTGCTTTCTCCACCCTGAAAGAATTGTTTTGTACTGCACCCATTTTGAGACACATCGACATCTCTTATCCCTTTATAGTAGAGGTAGATGCCTCAGAAGTCGGGGTAGGGGCTGTGCTGTCTCAGCGTTCTGGGTTGCAGGGAAGGTTACATCCATGCGCCTATTTTTCCCGTAGATTTTCACCCGCAGAGAAAAACTATGATATAGGCAACAGGGAGCTCCTGGCCATTAAATTGGCCTTTGAAGAATGGCATCATTGGCTAGAAGGAGCAGAACATACGATTACAGTTTACACTGATCACAAAAATTTGGAATACATCGAGGGGGCTAAGAGATTGAGTCCCCGACAGGCTCGGTGGTCTCTGTTTTTATCGAGATTCAGATTTATAATTACGTATACCCCGGGTAGTAGAAACATTAAAGCAGATGCTTTATCCAGATGTTTTGAACCAGAGACAGCACAGCCCTCAGACCCAGAGACTATTCTTCCACAGAAAGTGGTGTTGGCAGCCACAGAGACCTGGAGGAACTGGACTGAAACGTTAAGTCCCTTCCAGCAGGATGTCCCTGAAGGAAAGCCTGAAGGGGTCATGTTTGTACCGTTGCCATTTCGCCTCCAGATATTGCAGATGTTCCATTCCCACAAAAATGCTGGACATCCTGGTGCCACCAGAACACAGGACCTTGTTGCTAGGTGTGCATATTGGCCTTCATTGGCAACTGACTGCAAGGAGTATGTGAGAGAATGTGCAGTGTGTGCAAGAAGTAAACCCTCCCGTCAGGCACCTGTGGGAACATTGCAGCCTTTACCCACCCCAAGTAAACCATGGACCCATATGTCCATGGATTTTGTGGGTGAACTCCCGAAGTCTGAGGGCATGTCGGTCATTTGGGTGGTAGTCGACAGATTCAGTAAAATGGCCCATTTCATGCTCCTGAAAGGACTCCCCACGGCCCAGGAGTTGGCCGATCTCTTCATCCTGCATATCTTCCGGCTACATGGCATTCCGGAAAATATAGTGTCAGATCGGAGAGTCCAATTTGTTTCTAAATTTTGGAGGGAATTCTGTCATCAGTTGGGCATGGAACTGTCATTTTCGTCAGGCTACCACCCACAGACCAATGGTCAGACCGAGAGAATAAATCAATCTCTGGAACAGTTTCTAAGGTGTTATATTGCGGATGCACAAAATGATTGGGTCAAGTTCTTGCCGTATGCAGAATTTGCACACAATAATTTGAAAAGCTCTTCTTCTGGATTCTCTCCATTCCAGGTGGTAACAGGAAGGTTGCCTAGGTTCTCCCCATTGCCAGTAGCTTTCACTCCGTTTCCAGCTTTGGAGGCTTGGCAAAAGTCATTTAAGAACATTTGGGGAATTGTGAAAAGGAATCTAGAGAAGGCTTTTCAGAGTCAGAAAGAACAAGCTGACAAGAAACGTTCCATAGAGTGGAAGTTCCGGCCAGATTTGGTCTGGGTGTCCACTCGTCATTTGGCTTTGAAACAGCCTTCACCCAAGTTGGGACCCAGATTTGTGGGTCCTTTCTCAGTAACCAGGAAAATCAACAATGTTACTTATGCAATCAACCTTCCTGCCAGCATGCGTGGTGTGAGATCGTTCCATGTATCCCTGCTTAAGCCAGCAGTGCATATCGATTCCACTCCTCCTCCCCCTGTGATGGTGGATGACCAACCTGACTATGAAGTGGAAAAGATTTTAGACTCACGTATTGTACAGAACTCAGTGCAGTATTTAGTTCACTGGAAGGGTTATGGCATTGAGGAAAGAACATGGGTACGTGATTGCCGCATGCATGCGGATGAATTAAAGAGTGAGTTCCACGCCCTACATCCTGAGAAACCAGGTAGGAGCTGTCCGGAGTCCAATCCTCAGGGGGGGGGGGGTGGGGGTACTGTGAGAAAACGCGGAAAAGCCGCCGCGTGTGCTCAGAACAAGGCGGCTAATTCCGCGTCCAACGCAGCAGTTTGCAAGCGTGGACCTACATCTGATAGTTTGGCCAAACGCGGAGAAACCGCCGCATGCTCTGATAGCGGTGCGGCTGGTTCTGCGTCCAGCGCGGCGGGTGGTTCACAACACATGTCTGGTGTGGCTGGGACTGATAGTCCACACAGGTTCAGAAGGACGCACGCGCGCGCTGAGAGGCAGAACTTTTATGACAGCCAGAAGGGAGTCAGCTGACTAAGCCGGTCAGCTCACGTTGCAACCAGTTCCCATTGGTCCAGCACTTAGGGGAGGGGCTGGATAGCGCTGTACTATATATACTGGGTGCTGGTCATTCACTGGTTGTCTGCCGTTGCGATCACTACGTGGAAGCACTCAGACCTTTTGTCAGAATCTGTGTTGTTAATCTGTTATACTCTAGACTAGTTCCAGGGTGTTGATGATCAAGGACCTCACACCCAAGTCTAGGAATCTGTATTACCATTCTGTTATACTTCAGACTAGTTCCAGGGTGTCGATGATCAAGGACCTCACACCCAAGTCTAGGAATCTGTATTACCATTCTGTTATACTTCAGACTAGTTCCAGGGTGTTGACGATCAAGAACCTCACACCCAAGACTAGGGATTTGTGTTACCATTCTGTTATATACTTCAGACTAGTTCCAGGGTGTTGATGATCACGGAGCTCACACCCAAGACTAGGCATTGTTGTTATCTGTTATGACTTTCTGCTTTCCTGACCACTCTTCTGATCACTGATTCGGTACCTCGCTATATCTGATACTCTGTTGCCAAACCCCTGCGTGCCTTAGGATTACCGAATCAGTCTCCTGTCTTTGTACTTTGTCTGTCCGTGTGTTGCCGACCTGGCTTTGCCCGACCTCGAGAACTATCTTCCCAGTTAAGAGATAGTTCACTGATCAGTCAGTGACATCCTGCCTTGGTGTCACTCACGCTCTGGTCCTTCCTACCCCTAGCCTGGCTCCTCCCTGCGGGAGAGTCCCAGGTTACTGGAAGGTACTTGTTCTCCAGGACAGTATTGCCTACTGCCCTGATACCTGTTCCCCAGGTATTCTCCTCAAAGTATTACTGTTGCACCAAACACTCATATTACTCAGGTATCCAGAGGTTAGTGATATATCTGATTATCGGTGATACTGCAGATCATCTATAATCGGGTATATATCTGCATTTTTGGTGATACTGCAGATCACCAATAATCAGATTCTCTCTGTGTTACACCGATCGTTACAGCTACCTCTTGAAGCTCATCAAGAGAATGCCAAGAGTGTGCAAAGCAGTAATCAAAGCAAAAGGTGGCTACTTTGAAGAACCTAGAATATTACATATTTTCAGTTGTTTCACACTTTTTGGTTATGTACTATACTTCCACATGTGTTAATTCATAGTTTGGATGCCTTCAGTGTGAATCTACAATGTTCATAGTTATGAAAATAAGGAAAACGCTTTAAATGAGAAGGTGTATCCAAACTTTTGGTCTGTACTGTATATATATATATATATATATATATATATATATATATATATATATGAGACAGACAGACAGCGGTGGAAAATATATGTTGTACTCTACTTTGGATTCTCAAATCTTGTCTAAACTAAGAAATTCTAGACTCTTTAAAGTGGACCTGAACGCTTGCACAGGTGAGATGGAAAACATAGAGGAGTTGTAATGATCCGCTAAAGCTGTCTGCACAGGCAGACAGCTGTTTGACCATTCCTTAAAGGATACCCCAACTGAAATGTGACATAATGAGATAGACATGTGTATGTACAGTGCCTAGTACACAAATAACTATGCTGTGTTCCTTTTTTTCTTTCTCTGCCTGAAAGAGTTAAATAGAAGGTATGCAAGTGGCTGACTCAGTTCTGACTCAGACAGGAAGTGACTACAGTGTGACCCTCACTGATAAGAAATTACAACTATAAAACACTTTCCTAGCAGAAAATGGCTTCTGAGAGCAAGAAAGAGATAAAAAAAGGGGAATTTCTTATCAGTGAGGGTCACACTGTAGTCACTTACTGTCTGAGTCAGGACTGAGTCAGCCACTTGCACACCTTCTTTTTAACTCTTTCAGGCAGAGAAAGAAAAAAAGGAACACTGTATAGTTATTTGTGTACTAGGCACTGTACATACACATGTCTATCTCATTATGTCACATTTCAGTTGGGGTATCCTTTAAGTCTGTGGGATGCAGATCTCTGGATAAAAGACCTGTCTTTGCTTTGCAAGCTTCCGACCTGCTCTGCTGCTGAGGAATTTGCATATACTGGTTATGCAAATTGCCTAGTTGCCTCCTCTGAAGGCTTGCAGTATAAATACCATGTTCTCCCAGAGTCCTTTGCTGGTAATGAAGGTTTGTTCCTGCAAACACTCCCAGAGTGTCAGCCTTGCTGTCGTTTGCTAAGATTATTTTAGAGTAATTCCTGGGGACTGCACTAGGCATTCCATCTAGTGCAGTCAGGTTGTATTATTTGTATTGCCTTGTTCTCCCTCTCTGTCTCGATTGCCTTGTCGCCAGAGGCGGTCGACAAGCAATCGTTCCCTCTGTCTGGGAGTGTAGGCCAGAGCTGCGGTTGCTACTGGCTGCTCCATCTGTCTGTCTTGCCGTATGGATCGCACTCGCTATGGCGGAAAGAGCAGTGGATCCTGCTAGGCCTATTCCTGTACTTGGATCACACTTGCTCTGGTGGAAAAGAGCAGTGGATCCTGTTAGCTCTGTTTCTGTACTTAGATCACACTTGCTCTGGTGGAAAAGAGCAGTGGATCCTGCTAGCCCTATTTCTGTACTTGGATCACACTTGCTCTGGTGGAAAAGAGCAGTGGATCCTGCTAGCTCTGTTTCTGTACTTGGTTCACACTCGCTCTGGCGGAAAGAGCAGTGGATCCTTCCTGTCCTGTCCCTGAGCCCGGATCGCACTCGCTCTGGTGGAAGAGTGGTGGATCTTATCTGACCTATACCTGTTGTTCGTTCGTCTGTCTGTCTGGAGCAAACGCTTGCTCACCTTCACCGGGCGGCGACTAGATTGGTAGACATACATACATTCTGTCTCTGTGCTCTCTCCCTCGAGAGAAACTATCCTGCTCCATATTGCCCCATTACGTACAATCCTTATCTGGCATCTGTGGCTGTGCAGAGGATCTGTTCCTCTGCACTCCACAGCTCCATCTGCCGGTTGGATTTCCTCTCTACGGGTGCATCCGCACCTTAGCTGGGTTCTCTTATCCAAACGTTTGTGGAGGATTTCCGTGGTGTCGGCGCGCAGGTTGTGCGCTGACCACGGAGATAATTCCACAGTTGTTACAGGAGTGCATGTATTTAGACAGTTTAGCCTGCCTAATTCCCCCTCATCTGTGTCTAACCACAAATTGTAATTTGATCTCGCCCCTGTGTCACCTGACTGCCATGGCAGATAAGCTCATTTGAAAGCACAGGATGTTAACAATTTGTCTGCTCCCATGGAAGCAGGAAGTAGAAGCACTGAAGATTTATTGTAGGATTTGTATCTGCTGTAACAAATAATAATAATAATAAAAACAGTTATGCTGCTGCGTATTTTTTAGAGCAGAGAGGAAGTTCTGAATCCAGGTCCGCTTTAAACAGATCCTACATTCCTTTACGGTTTGAAAAAATGTAGGTTATTGTTAAAATAATTACCTTTAAAACTTGAAGTGAAATATGATTGTGTGTTTACTCATTTTACTAATACTGATAATTCTTCTGAGAACGTAGAGTTATTTAATGAATCCCCTTCTGTTCAAACTGTGACTTGTCAACTCTAAAATTAAATTAATTAAATCTATATCAGCATGGAATTAAATACAAGAGCAAGACTTGTTTGTAGACACTCGGGGCCATATTCAATTCAGTTTTTCTCCTGAGTTTCCTCCTAGGTGATATTTTTGCGACTTGTCATAAAATGCCTTTAAAGTCACCAGCAAACAAGAAAATACTCAAAATAAATTTGATAGTACTTTTTTTACCAACTTTTGGGTACATTTCCAATTGTAAAATGCTGAAAATTCTGTTTACAGAGAAAATGATCTCCTAGGAGATAACTCAGGTGAAAAAATGAATTGCATATGGGCCTCTGTGTAGATTATGGTCTTCTAAATAAGATAATCATACAAGCTAATAAGAAATGTGTGCTTCTTATGTCCACAACATTATTTGGTACCGTGGGCTTGATTCACTAAACTGTAATAACTCATATCACGGCCGTGCTAGAGTTTTTACACGCAATTTCGCGTTTTGCGTGCAATATCGCATTTTTCACACACAATCGCAAATTTTTGTGCACAATCGCGAATTTGCACCCGTGACCGCGCGAAAATTCACGATTGCGCCCAAAACGCAAAATTGCGAGCATAAACGCTAGCGCGCCCGTTATATGAGTTATCATGGTTTAGTGAATCAAACCCCTTGTGTGAGGAACTGTAGTAGACCACAAGTGATGATGTGACAGCTGCAGGTTCCAGTAATAGACAGCCTCTAAAAGCTGGGTAAGCAGGATACCTCACACTAAATCTGAAGAAAAGCCATTCGGAGACTACTTGTGGATCGTTCAGTGCTGGTCATTGTGAAACTGTTTGGCTACTATCGAGCAAAATGTTAATTGCGATCTATTGCTCAACTGTCGAACCGGCCGTTCAAATCACCTGCTTCAATTTGGGGAACCTTTATTACTCCAACAGGTAGTGGGTTCAGCATGCTCTGATGAAAAGGGTTGATCTCAGACATGTGTTAGGATAGTGGACCATTTTTGTGGACACTGCACTGTTCTCCCAGCTCTGTGTTTCTCCTTAAAGGGAACCAAGCATCAACTTTTTTCTGCAGTTTTTCCTGGTTTCTAATAGCTATAGGAGCTGTCATGTCCCCCCCCCCCCCCTTCCATCTAGCTGCCCGTTATTTATCCAGGGGAAGTTGTGAAGGTAGCATCTGTGACTTCCCTAAACCTTTGAAGCACAGTGTCCTAAACCCCCCCCCCCCCCCCCGTTTCCCCCGCTGAAGACAGCTTTTCTCTGCTCTCTGCTAATGTGTGCAATAAAATAATTACACCATTCATTATCTGCCTTAAGTTTCTGCTGTAGGGCAGACCTCGGAAGTATGATAACAAAGGTCCCTGCTAAAATTTTAAATGTAAAAAGAAGAGGTATAATTTAAGTTTTTTTTAATAATGAGCCACATTGTTGGTATGTATTTTAATGTGCCATTGAGATGCCCTGGGTGCTAAAAATGGTGCTTGGTTAATTTTAATAAGGTGTAAAATCACCTCATCCTCTATTCCAGTCAGTAGATACCCATTTTCCAATGAGAAATCTTTACCTTTTCTCGATTAGATCATCAGGGGGGTTTGTGTGCCTGATATTGTGGTGAAACCCCTCCCACAGTGTGATGTCATGACCATGGTCATGACAGTTTCCTTTTTGTGAACCTTATAGCACTGTGGGAAAAAAACGTCTGTTTCCAACTGCCAAACAACCAGTATTGCCCTCTGTGCATATGTATATCTATTAAAAAAAAGAGAAAATTGGTAGCGCTAAAAAGGGGTCTTTTTAATAATGCACGGTGAGGCATACTTTTTATTGACTGTATGCTTCACAGTATGTGAAAAAGGAGCAGATAATGCTCGGCACAACTTTCCTGTTCCATTATGTTCCTGCTTTTACAGGGAACGAAACACAACACAATGCCCACTGTGAACCTAGCATTATTGTTTTAATGAAAACTGCAATAAGAAATGAAAAAATAATTTAAATTTGATGAAAGCATAGCTGACTGCAACCTGAAATAGAAAGGTTATTTGACTTGGGCAATATTTATGTATATGTTTATATCAGTTACCCAACAAAAAGGTGGAAAGCTGTCATCCTACAGCAATGCTAAACTGAAAAACGTTGTGCTCGCCAGTATTGTATTTAAAATGTTTATTAATTCCATTTACATGATATTAATTCATACTCAAACGCATTAATTCAAAAGGAGTGTCTGCATACAGTATGTGTGGGCATGTAATGTATATTCTCCATACTGTGTTGATGTTATAACTATTTTCATTAAACATAACTATCCTTTAGATGTTACGGTCTCCTGTCTTGACAAGTACTGCCAATCTTCAAAAATAACAAAAGACAAGTGGAAAGAAATGAAAGAGGCTTTCATGATACTCATTTGGATTGAATAATTGCTGATTACTAACCTGTTCTAAGAGAAACCCTCACAAACCGACAATGATCACAGAAAATATGCTACTGATTCAGGTATTATTCATATGGATGGTTTATAATTAATAACATCACAAAATAGTCTGACAACATCATACATAAGTGCCTCTACCAATCCTTCCTGGAAGCATTTCTAATAGGACCACTATGGCGAAAAACTGTAAAATATGTATAAATGTATACAAATAAGAAGTATTTTTTTTCCAGAGTAAAATACATTATAAATGACTTTACTGCTATGTTGCTGTCACTTACACTATGTAGTAGAAATCTGACAGAACCGATAGGTTTTGGACTAGTCTATCTGTTCATGGGTGATTCTCAGCAAGGTGCTTATTCTTTATAAAGACATTCCCTGAAAAGGATTTATACAATAATGCTGGGCAGCCTCCCTGCTCGCTTCACACTTTTCTGGCAGTTCGACAGAGCAACTGCCATTCAGGCCTGGTGCACACCAAAAACCGCTAGCAGATCCGCAAAACGCTAGCGTTTTTTGAAACGCTTGTTGTTATTTTGATGACGCGTTTTGGTCACGTTTTGCAAACGTTTTGCGTTTTTGCGTGCGTTTTTGCTAGGGTTTTTTGAAGCGGTTTGCGTTTTGCATTTTTCATGAAAAGAGGTTGAAAGATCTTAAACAAAGAGTTAAAGTGCGATATATTGATGACACATGTGAGGCACATTGAGCAATTGAAGTGAAAAAAAAAACAATATAAAAAGCGTGGGGTCCTTAACAACATTGTGGGTTAGTTCAGGAGAGGTGACACTGTGGTTTTGAGAGAAGAGTTACTTGTTTTTGAAAATGTTTCCTGATGTGCTGTTATTGCTCTGTGTAGCAGCATATATGAGACGTAGGCCAAGGACACGGAGATTCTGGGTGCATCCCATGCTACAACAGCGGCGCCGGAAGGGGCAATTTAGGACCCTGTATAGAGATTTGAGGCACCATCCAGACAAGTTTTTTGGCTACACCCGAATGTCTGTGTCCAGGTAAGAATAGTTTCCAGTTATCTTTATCATGGGGCTAAGTATTTTGGGGAGGAATGGTATTTGAAGCACTTTTTGCCCCTTAGTTAACTGTGTTTGACAGAAATCTGAAACTCAACACATTAATCAATCAGGTGTATACATGAGCTAACCAAATTACTGATATACTTGATCCTGGTGTGTTATGCATTCAATGCATAAGGCCTCCAGCTCATTTTCAGAAACCAGTAACTACTATAGTATATATCCATAGTTTACACATAAGATTTGGAGCATATTATGACCTTACATACTCCTGGAGCATACTTAATTAAGTATATGACTGTCAGGCAACAATCACCATCTGGGACACAGTAATGAAGCAATGTTTGAACCACATCTTTAGCTTTAATGGTTTGTTGTTCTGGCCAAATATGATATTGGACATGTGTTGCCCATACTTGTTTTTCATCAACAAAAGTAATATGCCACAAAATAAAAATGTTTATATAACAAACAGCATTATATCAGAACATAAGCATGCAATTGTTTTTGCAGTTTTGATGCCCTTTTGACCAACCTGAAGGATGCCCTTCAACGCCAAGACACTAACTTTCGCCTATCAATCACACCAACTGAACGACTCCTCATAACATTGAGGTAATGTAAAATAAGGACAAAATTTGAGCATAACACAAAATATAAAACAGCAAAGAACAAAAGTACTAGTCATGTTGTGATAGCAAATCACACATGCTACCAGGGCCATGATTGTAAGCAGGTGTAGCTGAATCAGCAGTGGTTTGTGGCTGGCTGTGAGATGTTAAATCAGTGTACACTGAAGAGTCACTATGTATAGATGATGTATGAAACCTACTACCTTGATCAGGGCGCTGAGGTGGAGGCATAGAGTAATGAGGCTGTTGACCATATGGCATGTTTGGCATATGCATTGGTGGGTAATGCGGTGGGTCATAACTACGTTGCATATGGTAAGAGAGTTGTGGGTATGCATTATATTGTTGACTGGAAGCAGGCAGGTGTGGTTGCTGCAAGTAGTTGTGCACATTGTCTTCTGCACGGCTCTCAGGTACTAAAAATCTCCCCAGTGTCTCAGAGATGGCATGTCTGGCTGCCCATTGCTTATCAGGTGGCACTTTTTGTAATAATGGCACCAAACTTAAAAGATACTGTGTGCATGGCTCTTTAAGTTGTTTCATTTCATCCTCTCGCTTCTCCATATGATCCACAGCCTTTTCTATTGAACTAATCAGCTTCTGGTCGTATTCAGCCCTGCTCATACCTCTTCCTATTCTCCTGCCTTGTGTAGCTAGCCTCACACCTCTACTACACCTGAGAGTTGTGCGTGTCCGAATACTCGGTGGGCTGTGTGTTGTGTGATCTGGTGTAGTAGAGTCACTGTCTTCCACTGTAGCGGTGTCACCATCCTGTGGAGTGTTTTCTTCCCCTTCAAAATCACTGTTGGTGTGCGGGGTCACCTCTAAATCGTCCTCCTCAGGATCATGTAGTAGGCTATCTTCAGTTCTTTGGTAAGGGAAAAGCACAAAATTAGTTTTTTTTAATAGTGGCCATGGATGTCAAAGCAAATATATTCTCACAATGCTATGCATCTTTCATTGCCAAAAAATTGCAGTTGCCTGTCTATTTTTGAGATAATTTGTGTACCTAGCTTTTAGACACAGCCCCTGATCAAGCATAGAGCAAAGCTGCACTGAGTCAGCTTGCAATGTTTTAGGTAGATGTGTGTTACAGATGTGTGATGCAGACACTACTGCAGCCAAACATATCAACAGGACTGTCAGGCAACTGGTATGTTGGGTAATGAACAGTCCATATTCCTGTCATGTCATATTCACTTTAAACAGGACCTATTCCATGGTTACATTAAGCTACGTCCGCCAATAGATTTGGTAGACTGATGGCAGATTATGCGTTAAACATGAATTATTTGCAATCTGGGGCTACTACCTCCTTCACTGTTCTGTGGCCAATTTGTACAACATTGCAATAGGTTAACATTTACGCCATACTTACTCAGCCGGTTCATGATGTTTTCGTAGGAATTCTAATATGCCACAATATTTGTATTTGGTTCGCTGTGAACTTCCCAACCCACTCTTGGATTCATGATATTGCTTTTCGATCTCCTTTTTGTAACTATCTCTGACCGACTTCCATCTTGTCCGCAGGAGGCCAACTAGGAATTAAAATAAACATACATGTTATTTCTTTTCTTTTGCAGATTTCTGGCAACAGGGCATTCATATGCAGCACTTCATTACTAATTCCTCATGGGAAGAAGTACAATCCGATACATAGTTTTGGACACCTGCAAATTGATCTGGAAAGTACTGCAACCTGAATTTATGCCAACTCCTGACGTACCTATGTAGGAGGCTAACATGCAGCTTTTTTGGCAAAAGCATGATTTCCCTAACGGCCTTGGAGCAGTGGATGGGAAACATGTCAGACTGGTTATGCCTGCATTCACTGGCAGTCTGTATTACAATTATAAGAAATTCTTCTCACTTGTGCTCATGGCTGTGGTGGATCCTAATTTGAAATGTATCTATGTGGATGTTGGCGCTTACAGTAGTTCCCATGATTCGTCAGTATTCCAGCACAGTCGATTTGGCTTTAAGCTTCGCACGGGCCAGATGACTTTACCATCACCCCGCCCCTGGCCTGACACCCTAGAACCACCTTACCCCTGTGTGTTTGTGGCTGATGAGGCTTTTGCACTGTCTGAACATGTTATGAGACCGTATGCACAAAGAGATATGAATCAGAAAAAAATTGTATTTAATAACCGCCTTTCCAAAGCCAGACAAGTAGTAGAATGTGCTTTTGGAATTCTTGCTAACAAATGGCGCATTTATCACACTGCACTAAAAATGCAACCAAAGTATGCTATAACAGTTGTGAAGGCAACATGTACTTTGCATAATTATGTGAGGACACTAGTTAGCATGACCATGGAGGAGGAAGAGGGGGATATTACAAACAGTGCTCTTGTAAATTTACCACCAGCTACTTTACGTGGTCCGATTTCTGCCATTCAAAACAGAGACATATTAGCTGATTATTTTGTGCCATAACTTTAAGAAATTAAAAACCTGCAGGGTATGATTTACTTACATTACCTGATGATCATTATTGTGCAAATAAACATTTGTGAAACCGTGTTGTATGTCTATATCATTCATTACACTCTAAAGTGTCAAATAGCACCCTATCTCATAATACATGTGAGTACATACACACACACGTGTGCTTAAAATTAGAGATGGCTATAGAGAGAACAGCTTTGCCAGAGACCTGTGATAATGAAAGTTCTAATTGGTGAATTAGTCATTTAGGGGAGGGGTGATGATATATTGTCGGCAAAGTGCAGAATGAAAATAAAAAAAAAAATGTACAAATATACTTACTCTTAGAATCCTTGCCCTTTTGGCTCAAAGTATTCCATTTTTCTCCCAGAAAATCTTTGGCAATGTTGTTCCAGATTTCATGAGCCCTTTGGTGGTCTTTATATCCAGGCAATGACTTATCATACAGTTCTGGGTTGTTTTGAATCTTAATGATTAAGTTTTCAGTGGTAAACCACCTTGCTGCCATCTTCCTCCTGTGCAGTCTACAATCCCTCGTGCAAATCTGCCACACAGGAAGTACACTTTGACCTGGAAGTGCGCATTCTTCTAAAAAACGCATCCGCATCAAAATCCGCTACATCAAGCGGTTTTACAAGCGTTTTGCGGTTTTCCTATACTTAACATTGGAGGCAGAAACGCATCCGAAATCCAAAAAATGCCTCACCCCGGGAGGATTCGTTTCTGCAAAACGCCTCCCGCTCTGGTGTGCACCACCCCATTGAGATACATTGACCAAGCGGATCCGCAGCCGCAAGCGGAAAAGAAAACGCTGAAAAAGCCGCTCGGTGTGCACCAGCCCTCACTAAGTGCTTTTGAAAATAAACAAAACCCTGAGAATCCCCTATGAAGAGGGTCTAATCGAAAACCTGTCGGTTCTGTCAGTTTTCTTATAACTACTGTAAGTGACGGCAACATAGGAGAACAGTAATTTATAGCTGGTTGTACTCTGGAAGAAACTTACTTCTTATTTGTATGTGTTTACATGTATTTTAAATTTGGTGATTTTTGCAATAGTAGTCCTTTAAACTTGCGCGTATCAAATGATAAACGCAAGTTTATTGAGCCAGTTGATTGCCTCCTTCCTATTTATCGTGTTATGTATGTGAGAAAAAAAGCATAATTATTTGTGTGCTTGGCACTGTACATACACGTCTATCTCATCATGTCACATACAGTATTCCTTTAGGCTGCTTACACACTAAGACGTTACAGGCGCACGTTAGTGCGCCTGTAACGCGCCCCCAACGCACAGCAATGTAACACAAGTAGGCTGTTTACACAGCCCACGTTGCGTTACATGTAACGCTGCACGTTCTTAAGAAGGTGCAGCATGCTACGGCGTTAGAGCGGCTATAGCCGCGTTAGACGGTTTGCACATGCTCAGTGGGGGGCGGAGAGGAGGTGGGGAGATGCAGCTATAGTAGCCGCGCACATGGCTACTTAATGTTCACTGCACTGGCGGCCGCTGATTGGCCGGCGGGACCACGTGATGCGGAGTGTCTCGCTCCGCATCACGTGGTCCCGCCGGCCAATCAGCGCCACTCTGGGAGACCTTATACGGATAGAGCCGCCTAACGCGGCTCACTCTACCGTCCTCTCCCGCACCACCATACGTTGCCTTAGGTGCACGTTATGCGACCTTAACGTAGCACCTAACGCAACGTCTTGGTGTGCAAGTAGCCTTAAAGGGAAGGTTCAGGGAGGGGATTAAAAAAATAAAAATACATTTCCACTTACCTGGGGCTTCCTCCAGCCCATGGCAGGCAGGAGGTGCCCTCGCCGCCGCTCAGCAGGCTCCCGGTGGTCTCCGGTGCCCGACCCGACCTGGCCAGGCCGGCTGCCAGGTCGGGCTCTTCTGCGCTCCATTTCCTGGCACTTCTGCGTCCCACGCCGGCGCGCTGACGTCATCGGACGTCCGCCGGGCTGTACTGCGCAGGCGCAGAACTACTGCGCCTGCGCAGTACAGCCCGGCGGATGTCCGATGACGTCAGCACGCCGGCGTGGGACGCAGAAGTGCCAGGAAATGGAGCGCAGAAGAGCCCGACCTGGCAGCCGGCCTGGCCAGGTCGGGTCGGGCACCGGAGACCACCGGGAGCCTGCGGAGCGGCGGCGAGGGCACCTCCTGCCTGCCACGGGCTGGAGGAAGCCCCAGGTAAGTGGAAATTTATTTTTATTTTTTTAATCCCCTCCCTGAACCTTCCCTTTAAAGGATCACTATCGCGAAAATCATCAAATTTGAAGGACATTTTTACTTTTACAATTTTTTTGCGATAGTGGTCCTTTATTTGGCTCAATAAACTTGCATCTATCATTTGATAAACGCAAGTTTGAGCCAATTCAGTGCCTTCTTCGTATTTATTGTGTTACGTTTGTGTGGATTGGTGACCCACAGGAGGACTGAGCACCGGCTGTCTAGGCTGACCCAGGCCTAAGGAAGGTGAGGTCCACAGCACTCCCTTATGCTTCTTTTTCACTCTGCCTGAAACAGTTAACCACCCTGACGTTCGATTAATTGCGGCCGCAGGTGGCTTTTTTTTTAAAAATGTGTCTACGTTGGTGTAGCTAGCACTAGGCTAGCTACACTTTGCCCCCAAGTCCCCCAGCACTGCCCCCTCCCTTCGCTCGCTGCCGGCGATATTTACCTGGTCACGATCCTGCGATGGCCGAGACTTCTGCCATAGCTTCAGGCGTGGCTATGGCGATGATCGGGCATAAGCATAAAACAGCGCGATCGGGGGATCAGAGCGTGCCGTCGGCGATCGGAGGGGTTATGTAGCTAGCCAAGTGCTAGATACACCCCCTCCTAAAATTTGGTGTAAAAAGACTCAGGGGCCGAGAAATCCACCGCGGCGGTAATGGACGAGCTGAGCTCGTCATTACGGCCAAGGTGGTTAAATATCATGAATGCAAGTTCATCATGAATACAAGTGCCAGCTGCTTTCCAGTCGGGACCTGGTTGGACTATAGCGTAACCCTCACTGATAAGGAATTACAGCCATAAAACACTTTACTGGCAGAAAATTGCTTCTGAGAGCAGGAACAAGATAAGGGTCAATAGTTCATAGATTTTAGCTCTGTCATACTTCAATGAATGTGTCATTGAACAGAGACAATGAAACTGTAAAAACTGTGATATATCATTCATCATAGGATATCATTAATTTAAATAAATCATCATAGCCACAAGTAAGAGAATAGATACAATTAATTATCTCATTAGTTATTCTTATTTTTATATTCGAATTCCATTAACCATTTGGTGCAAAATAAATGTGTCAAAACATCCTATTTTTTATTTTATAAATGCCTATTTTGCAGCAACGCTCCAAGATGGGAGATTGGGGGGGGGGGGGGGGTGCAAGGTACCCCCCGCACCGGACTCAATCTATCTAACATGTTCCTGGATCCAGCTTTTCAATGGTCGTACAGTTTTACCAATAAAAAAAGCACATGCAAGTACAAAATATTTCTTTCCTTTTAAGCAGATTGCACAGAGAGCACATTGCCTGGCTGTACTGCTGAACCTCTGCCTCTATTTGTTTTAGCCATAGATCCTGAACAACCATGCAGGTGTTATACTCGCCTATCCCAAGGTCCAGCACCGGCCTCTCAGAATGCCATTCCCGGAAGTCTCCTGGGATGGCATGGATGCCTTCCACTTGCGGTAGTATGTACGTGCTCATAGAAGCGCAAGCTTGCCCTTCCCGAGCTTTGTAGAGCCGGCGGGGATTGGACTACAGCACTGGAGGCCAGAGTATTTAAACCCTGGACAATCGCTGCTGAGCGTTGTTCCATCAGAGCAGCTGCGGCATGTTTCCACTCCGTCTGTCCAGTCTGTCTGGTCAGTCCTGTCCAGTCATTCCAGTCCTGTTCATTCAGTCCTGTCACAGGTCAGTCCTGCCAGTTCAGCCTTCAGCCAATCCTGTCCACTGCCACTTCTGTCACCTGTCTGTCCCACCATCAGCCAGTCCTGTTAGACTAGCCTTCAACCAATCCTGTCACCTGTCAGTCCTGTCATCAGTCAATCCTGTCAGTCCAGCCTTCTGTCTGTCCTGTCACCTGCCATTCAAGAAAAATCAAGAATCAAGAAAAATGTATTCGTCCACTACAGCGATGCCATACTCGGAATTGCTTGTGGTACACATGGCTTTGGCAAAGGTACTCAGCCTTGACAGATATACATGTTACATTTATGGCTACAGTTACACAATACTAACAGCATTAACAGTACAATAACATCTTTGCAGTAGTGTATGTTAGATTTACAGAAGAGAAACACCTGAGGTGAGAAGGCTGAGTGCAGACTAGGAGGTAAGAGTCAGAAGTCAGTGGTATTGAGTAGCAGAACTGCGTGGGAGAAGAAAGAGTTCCGGTGCCTGGTGGTTTTGGATCGGATAGTTTGGTAGCGCTGACCAGATGGGAGGAGCTCAAAGAAGCAGTTGCCAGGGTGAGAGGAGTCACACGAAATCCTGGTGGCCTTCTTCCTCATCCTCGCAGAGTGGAGGAGAGTGAGGGGTGGCCGGGGCGATCCGATGATCCTTTCTGCGTCAATAATGATTCTTTGCAGTTATTTCTGTCGCTGGCCGTTGTGCCATCCTACCAGACGATGACTAAGGAGCAAAGTATAGATTCTCGGTGTAGAAGCTGGTCAGCAGCTCCTGAGGCATATCAAATTGTTTAAAGAGACTCTGAAGTCTCGTAAAAAGCATGTTTTATTTAAAAAATGTTTTGAACATTATTGCCCTACCTAAACCACCACATCCCCGCTGCTGTAATTAAGGGGGGAGGCAATCCGGGCAGCGCTTCCGTGAGAGGCAGAGCTATGAGTTGCAGCTCTGCCTCTCGGTGCGTCTATCAGCCTGGATCGCCTCCTCTCCCCCGCACCTCTCAGTCTTCTTTCACTGAGAGGGCCTGGGGAGAGGCGGGGATACACTGCTGATAGATGTGTAAGGAGGCAGAGCTGCAGCTCATAGCTCTGCCTCCAACAGCAGCAAAATCCACAACCAAGAAAGTCGTGGATTTTGCGTGGGAGAGGGAGGGGGAGTTGTAGGGATTTAGTTAGATTTCAGCGGCGGGGATGTGGCGGTTTAGGTAGGGCTATGATGATAAACACATTTTTTAAATAAAAACATTTTCAGTGTCTCTTTAAGTTGGCCTAGGAAAAATAGCCTCTGCTGTGCCTTCTTCTAAATTTAGATGGTGTTTTGCCCCATCTTAGGTCAGTGGATAAGGTTGTGCCAAGGAACTGGACATACGATACTCTGGAGACTTCAGTCTCGCCTATGTTGACTGGTGGGAGAATGGGAGGGTTCTTCCTGAAATCAACAATCAGCTCAACAGTCTTTGTTGTGTTGAGAACGAGGTTGTTGTTCTTGCACCAGTTGCAGATTCTTTCTATTTCACTGCAATAATCACACTCTTCGTTTCTGCCATTGAGACCGATGATCGTTGTGTCATCGGCAAATTTGATGACCTTGACGGAATCTGTGGAGAAAGTACAGTTATTGTTGTACATGGAGAACAGAAGTGGGGACAGTGCACACATTTGAGATGCCCCCGTATTGGTAGTTCTCACGCTGGAGGAGCAGTTATCGAGCTTGACCTGTTGTGTCCTGTCTGAGAGGAAACTCTTGACCCATGTGCATAGTGTGGGCCAATACTGATCTGTACCAGATTGTCGATCAGGATGTCCAGGCAGATCGTGTTGAAGGCCGAGGTAAAATCCAGGAACAGGATTCTGGCGTAGGAGTCTGGCCTGTCGAGGTTCTCCATGATGTATGCCCAGCTGATTTGTTTATGGCATCCTCTATGGATCTGTTGGCCCTGTATGGGAACTAAAGTGGGTCAAGCAGTGCATTGGCAGTGCCGGCGCCACGCTGGGGCTTACCCAGGCTTCAGCCCCAGCTGGTGACTCATTAGCCCCCTAAAAGCCCCCCCCTGCCGAGTCCGACCCGACCTTGCCGAGTACTGACAGACAGTGACGACGAGCCTCAGGCTGGGAGTCTGAATGGGAGGAGCAGAGGAGGGCTTGGGCTGGCGCTGACTGACTGTCACTCACCACCCACCCACCCACCACCAGCGATCAGTCACCGCCGCCCCGCCTTGGGTGCTACTGCTAGTACGCTCTACGCATATGTCACGTGACGTTACGGCGGCGGCATGCCGGCATCACGTGACGTGCAGCGTACTCTCCTCTTCGCCCGCCCCCGCAGCTAGTAATTGCGCCGAAGCATCCGCCCCGCATAGCCAGCCCAGCACGTGACTCGTCGTCGCCGGTCAGTGCGACCCGAGCCAGTCTGGCAGTGTGAGTGTGGACCCCCCCCCCCCCAGCCAGCCTCAGCCCAGGCAGGCACGGTGGCACCCCACCCACGGTGACGGTGGTCAGCGGCAGCGCACACAGCCAGGTCCGTCCGATGGCGACTAGAGGCTACAGTCTGAAGCTCAAGGTGGGTGTCCTGCTGACTGTTCACTACTCCGCTTTTTGCACCAGCATGACCAGGCACTGCAGGCAGCCACCCAGGCCTGAGCTGCCCTCCTGAGTCCTGAGCCTAGCACCAGCACGGCCATCGGCCGGGCGGCACCACCACCCACACCAGGCCTGGGGGGACCCCCCACCCACCACCAGCCAGGAGCCAGGCCTTAGCTGCCCTGAGGCCCCCAGCCTACCACCACCAGCCAGGCCTTAGCTGCCCTGGGGCCCCCAGCCTACCACCTCACCAGCCAGGCCTGAGCTGCGCTGGGGCCCCCAGCCCACCACCACCAGCCAGGCCTTAGCTGCCCTGGGGCCCCCAGCCCACCACCACCAGCCAGGCCTTAGCTGCCCTGGGGTCCCCAGCCTACCACCGCACCAGCCAGACCTTAGCTACCCTGGGGCCCACAGCCCACCACCACCAGGCCAGCCAGTCCTGAGCCTGGGGCCTCCAGCTCAGCCCACTACCAGAAGATTACTATGCCACCAGCAGAGCCCAGATGCACCAGGATGACTTTGATGGTAATCCTCGGATTCTTTTTCATCTCTCTCACTATCCTCCTGACCAGCACAGGTGTCACTTTTGGCTTCCAATCACATCCTCTTAGATTTTTCACAGTGCGGATAATAATAATACTTTGCACTGTAGCAACTTAAACATTTTAGAAATAGCCTTGTAGACCTTTCCTGACTTGTAAGCAGCCACAATGTGCAGCCACAGGTCCTCACCTCATCTTTGTCTTAGCCATGACTGTCCACAAACTGCAGAGAGCTGCTGTTTTTCACCTGTAGAGTTTATGAAAACAGCTGTTCCCAATTAATCAGGGTAATTATAATGATTTCGAACAGCTTGGACTATTTTGGAATGGTATACAACTTTGGATTTTCACACAGACTGTGACAGTTTGTGAAGCATATGAATAATTTTGGACTGGGCACTTTTTTCTCACATGTAACAATGCCTCTTGTACATCCTCTAATCTTTTGGGAGACACATGTCATTTCCTGTCAAAAAATTACTTGCTGGATGAGTAAAAGTAACTTTAAAGGGAACCTAAACTGAAAAGGATATGGATTTTACCTTTTGAAATACCAGTTGCCTGACTCCTGCTGATCCTGTGTCTCTAATACTTTTAGCCACAGCCCCTCAACAAGCATGCAGGTCAGGTGCTCTGACTGAAGTCAGACTGGATTAGCTGCATGCTTGATTCAGGTCTGTGATTCAGCCACTACTGCAGCCAAATAGATCAGTAGCATAGCCAGGCAACTACTATTGTTTACAAGGAAATATCCATAATACTCTGTCTAGGTTCCTTTTAAAGGAGAACTGGAGTGAGAGGGATATGGAGGCTGCCACATTTCTTTCCATTTAAGCAATACCAGTTACCTGGCTATCCTGCTGATCCTCTGCCTCAAATATTTTCAGCCATAGACCCTGAACAAGCATGCAGCAGATCAGGTTTTTCTGACAATTTTGACAGATATAAGATTAGCTGCATGCTTGTATCTTGTGTGATTCAGACACTTCTTCAGCCAAATAGATCAACAGGGCTGCCAGGCAACTGGTATTACTTAAAAGGAAAAATGGCAGCCTCCATATACCTCTCACTACAGTTCTCCTTTAAGTCAAAATTTGCCAGGGATATGAATAAATATGGGCAGCACTGTATATCTTTAGACTGAGGCTGTTTTTGAGGAATACACTGGTCATATGAGCAGAAATGTAGAGTGCATTATGTACCTATGAAAATGTGGGCTATTTAACTGAACCAAGTGTTATTTTCAGGGTTTGGTAGTTTTTACTGTGATCTTCTTTGGTGTCACAAATGTAGGTTTATCATGCTTTTAAATGTGATGCTGTACTATATATTCTATGGTAGATTTGTTCACTTTCTGTTACTTAAGTGTTCATATACAGTGGTGTGAAAAACTATTTGCCCCCTTCCTGATTTCTTATTCTTTGGCATGTTTGTCACACTTAAATGTTTCTGCTCATCAAAAACCGTTAACTATTAGTCAAAGAAAACATAATTGAACACAAAATGCAGTTTTAAATGATGGTTTTTATTATTTAGTGAGAAAAAAAACTCCAAATCTACATGGCCCTGTGTGAAAAAGTGATTGCCCCCCTTGTTAAAAAATAACTTAACTGTGGTTTATCACACCCGAGTTCAATTTCTGTAGTCACCCCCAGGCCTGATTACTGCCACACCTGTTTCAATCAAGAAATCACTTAAATAGGAGCTATCTGACTGTTATGATCGCTTCTGCAGCGTTTACTGCTGACTGCAGTGGTATTGCAAACCAAGCAGTTCTAATGTCATTACATGCATTTGCTTGCATAGTTTGGTTTGCACTTAAACTAGTTGCTGATTCCATCTGCAGTCGCTCTGAAGTTAATGACAGTTTAATATGCTTTTGTGTAAACAAACATTGTGGGCTCTATTCATAAAACCTTACCGCAAGTTTTCCGCTCAAAACAGCGGATTTTCCCGTCTATTTAGCAAAGTGGGCATTCATAAAAGCTGTTCCCGCATGAAAATCTACAATCCCCCAGCAGAGCGAGAAATTTCCGCCTTCTCCAGTGTTTTTCTAGATTTATCTAGAAAAAAGTAACAAAATGGCCATTCATAAAGATTAGAGGAAGCGGTATGTGGACGGGAAATACCGCTTCCTCTGATTTTGCGGATTACATACAAGTGAATGGGACAGACCTCCCAGAGAGAGCAGTGCACGGAGGGACTCTGCCGGCTGAAGTGTTTCCGCATGCATTCCGACAGCTTACCGCCAGCTTTCAGCGGGAGATCTCCGCTCTTGCATCGCAGCTTTCAAGATTTCTTTGAATGACCACCCAAAAGTGTAAAATACCGCTGCGGTATTTTCCCTCCAGGAGTTTTCTCGCAACAACTTTTTTATGAATAGAGCCCTGTCTGCTGCAATGGAGGGGCAATCCCTTTCCTGCAGGCTGCATATCATTGTCTGCCTTTTCCTGCTATCAGCCTGTGATTAATTACCATTCACTTGTGTGGGAATCTGCAGGTCTGCTCCCATTGGATGACCTCAGTATAAAGAACTGCTTCCTGCAATGCCTCATGGGCTACCATAGTCTCAGATCCTGTCTGTTACTCTGCCCGTGCCCCACCTCGTCCTAGTCCGTGTGGACTGCGCTGACTCCTGCGAAGGGGTCAGCGAGTCCTCCTAGTTCTGCTCTTGTTTCTAGAAGTTGTTACTTTGCTTGTCTTGTGTCATATATTGGTTCATCGCCAATATATACGCATACGCACGTTTATTATTTTCCTTGTATTCGTGTTACGTTGATACATCAGTGTCGCTGATATATACGTACACGAACTGTTTATATCCTGTGTTCCGTTAGTCAGCGTTCCAGCACGCTGAGCTAGTTATCCTGTTCCTGGTCCTGTTGGTGGATTGCGTTCATCTCTGCGAAGAGATAGCGAATCCTTCTGAGTCCTGTTCCCTGTATTACTCCAGTCTTAGTCAGAGTTCCTGCTTATGTCATATATCGGTTCATTGCCGATATATACATATGTTAGTCAGACGTTACAAATAGTTTCATTGATAGCTGTAATTGTAATACGCTAGGAAATCATACTTATTGTATATTTATCTGTGTTACGTTCATCTATCTTGATCCTGCTATTTCCTGACTATCCTGTCCTGTCTTGGTGAGGCACGCCATCGCTGCAAACGCATTGGCTACCTCATTCCAGTCTGTTTTATTGTGGACGCTTGCTGTCACTAAGTAGTGGCTAGTTAAGCAAGCGTTCATTCTGTCTACCTGTCCTGATCTCCTCAGTCCTGGTTTATGCGTCTCAGCACTACTTGCGCTGAGACGTTATTACGAAAGTGTTGTTTGTGGCTGTTCGGATCTGCACCGGCTCTGTGCACCACAATCTCCTATTGGAGTCAGTCCTCTCCTCCACTAAACTGGGGATATCCTGATTCCTTGTGCTGGTGTGTGTACCTCCTTCACGTCAGCTTATGTGTTGCATGCTGACGGTGGAGATTACACCTCCAAGCTTAAGACTGACACAGAGAAGTAGACCAAAAACACCTCAAAAGCTAGACATCATGCCAAGATCCAAAGAAATTCAGGAAAAAATGAGAACAAAAGTACTGTAATTGAGATCTATCAGTCTGGTAAAGGTTATAAAGCCATTTCTAAAGCTTTGGGACTCCAGCGAACCACAATGAGAGCCATTATCCACAAATGGCAAAAACATGGAACAGTGATGAACCTTCCCAGGAGTGGCCGGCCGACCAATATTACCCCAAGAGCGCAGAGAAAACTCATCCGAGAGGCCACAAAAGACCCCAGGACAACATCTAAAGAACTGCAGGCCTCACTTGCCTCAATTAAGGTCAGTGTTCACGACTTCACCATAAGAAAGAGACTGTGCAAAAACAGCCTGCATGGCAGATATCCAAGGCGCAAACCACTTTTAAGCAAAAAGAACATTAAGGCTCGTCTCAATTTTGCTAAAAAACATCTCAATGATTGCTAAGACTTTTGGGAAAATACCTTATGGACCGACGAGACAGAAGTTGAACTTTTTGGAAGGTGCGTGTCCCGTTACATCTGGCATAGAAGTAACACAGCATTTCAGCAAAAGAACATCATACCAGCAGTAAAATATGGTGGTGGTAGTGTGATGGTCTGGGGTTGTTTTGCTGCCTCAGGACCTGGAAGGCTTGCTGTGATAGATGGAACCATGAATTCTACTGTCTACCAAAAAATCCTGAAGGAGAATTTCCGGCCATCTGTTTGTCAATTTGTGAGAACGCGGAAGAGCCGCCGCCATGATTCAGCGGCAGGCGGCTCTTTCCGCGCACAGACGCGCTACACACACGGAGAGGCAGCCGCCTCTCCTCAGCATGAGGCGGCTGTCTCCGTGCAAGCATCTGCAGGGCACGCAGAAACCGCCGCGTTGGACGCGGCGGTTAGTGCCCATACCCCCGCTGCGGAGACACCGCAGAGCGGGGCAGTTGTGGCTGGGACTCGTAGTCCCTCCGGTTTGAGAGTGACGCGCGCGCGCGCGCACTCAGGAAGAATTTATGTTAACACAGTTCTAGTCAGCTGACCAGGCTGGTCAGCTGACTCTGACTCCTCTTCCCATTGGTTCAGCACTTAGGGAGGTGCTGGGAAGAGGGTCAGGTATATATACTGCTGGCTGTTCACTTGCTCCCCGTCTGGCGTTGCGTTCACATATGTGGGAGCACCCAGATCCGTAGTCAGATCCGTTAGTGTGCCGGGACCAGCTGGAGCTGTAATCCTACACTAAGCTAGATTCTGTTGATAGCTTAAAGTACTAGTTTGATTGTGATTATCTGTTATGACCTTTGCCTGTCTCGACTATCCTCCTGAACTCTGACCTTGTACCTCGTTATATCTGATACCCCGTTGCTGAACCCTGCCTGTACTTTGACTCCGCCTCTGCCTCCTGATTTTGTACCCCGATATTTCTGACACCCCGTTGCCGAACCCTGCCTGTACTTTGACTCCGACTTTTGCCTACTGATATTGTACTTATCTGTCCGTCTGGTTACGACCTGGCTTGTCCGACCTCGAGAACCGACCTCACGATTGGAGGCGGTTCCCCGTCCTGTTAGTGACACTTCCGCCTGAGTGTCACTTTCGGACTTCCCTTCCCACTGTCAGTCTGACTCCTCCCGTCTTGGAGAGCTCAGACCTGCGGAAGGAATCTGTGCAGTTCTCCTTGCTGCACTGAGACTTGTCCTCTGTATTACTGTTGCACCAATCACTACACTCTACTCAGGTGACCAGAGGTTAGCTAGTATATTGGATTATCGGTGATACTGCAGATCACATATAATCTGGTATACGTCTGTATTTCCCGTGATACTGCAGATCACCGGTAATCAGACCTCTCTGTGCTTCACCGAGCGTTACACAATTCAAGCTGAAGCGATCTTGGGTGCTGCAGCAGGACAATGACCCAAAACACACCAGCAAATCCACCTCTGAATGGCTGAAGAAAAACAAAATGAAGACTTTGGAGTGGCCTAGTCAAAGTCCTGACCTGAATCCCATTGAGATGTTGTGGCATGACCTTAAAAAGGCAGTTCATGCTAGAAAATCCTCAAATAAAGCTGAATTACAACAATTCTGCAAAGATGAGTGGGTCAAAATTCCTCCAGAGCGCTGTAAAAGACTTGTTGCAAGTTATCGCAAACGCTTGAATACAGTTATTGCTGCTAAGGGTGGCCCAACCAGTTATTAGGTTCAGGGGGCAATTTCTTTTCACACAGGGCCATGTAGGTTTTGAGTTTTTTTTCTCACTAAATAATAAAAACCATCATTTAAAACTGCATTTTGTGTTCAATTATGTTATATTTGACTAATAGTTAACAGTTTTTGATGAGCAAAAACATTTAAGTGTGACAAACATGCAAAAGAATAAGAAATCAGGAAGGGGGCAAATAGTTTTTCACACCACTGTAGTTTTTTGACATGGTCTTTGCTGAATGCAGCAAGTTTTTTGGAGTAAAAAAAAAAATTAACGGAAAGGTGTGTAATATCTGTAGCATGCACTTTATAGCATGTAATTGACAGTTTCAGGGGATATTATATATTTTTTTCATGTGCCTGTGAGCCCCATCTGCCACACATTGTGCCCCTTTTGAGCCCCCTCCACAAATCTGAAGCTGGAGCCGCCTCTGTGCATTGGTGGTGTGTTGAAAGTGAGCGAGGACTACCCGTTCTAGAACCTTCATGATGATGGGTGTTAAGGCCACAGGTCTTAAGTTGTTGAGGTCTGTGCAGCCTTACTTTTTGGGGACTGGTATAATTGTGGACCTCTTGAAACTGGAGGGGACTGTACCTTCCTTGAATAGAGTGGTGAGCACCGGAGCTAGCTGGTCTGCACAGGTTTTTAGGCAGTTTGATGACACACAGTCCGAGCCTGAGGCTTTTCTGGGGTTGAGCTTGCAAAGCAGCCCGAGAACTTTTGTTTCCTGGACTATAACTGGCGCAGCAGTCTCGCGAACTCCCAGTGAGGAGAGTGCCTTTGCCATCATCATCGACCCCAAGGCCACAGGTTGCTTGGGCTGTTGCTCAAATCTATAGTAGAACTCGTTCAGTTCTTCGGCCAGATGGTGGCTCGGGGTCACTAATTGGGGAGGGGGTTTGAAGTTAGTGACCACTCTGAGGCCTTGCCATACCTCCCGCGAGTTGTTGGACTGGAGGCGGAGTCCCAGCTTGTCAGAGTAGGCTCTCTTTGTGGCACGCAGTTCCCATTTCAGGGTGTATCTGGCCTCCCTGAACTCTTCTGGGGAGCTGGACCTGTGCGCCTCCTCCTTGCATTTCCAAAGCTGGCACAGCTTGTTATTAAACCAAGGCTCCTGTCACCTTTCAGTCCCGTCATCAGCAAGTCCTGTCAGTCCTACCTTCAGACCCACGCTCACTTAGACCCCTTGCCCTAAGGGTGCCCGCACCAATCACTGCTGATGAGATCAACAGAAGTATGAAAATAATTTTCTGAATATTTTGTCAGTTATATATCAGCTGCTATCAGTTACAACTGAATGTGCAAGGTAATGTCCATGTTTCCCTATGGCTCAAGTGGGTGATATTACAGTTAACAGTGTGCTGACCAGACAGCTGCTATGGGGTAATGGCCATTTTCAAAATGGAGGACAGAGCATTCCATTGATCACAGTGGACAAATTGGACTCAGGAGAGGAGAAAGAGATTGATGAGTAGACTACACAGGAGGTAAGTATGACGTGTTTTTGTTTATTTTGTGTCTGATTCTTTCTCTACATTATACTTTGTCTATTTTGACTTTTAATTTTCAGTTCAGGTTCTCTTTAAGCATGTTTATATTACCCTATATGGATCAACTTTTTGATAAATCTGGATCATTTTAGATAATTATATCTAAGGACGCAAACTCATTTTGTTACAGAATGTTGTTATCACGCTTGGTACAGTATCACGCTAGGTTACAGGCGTATATAATGAGGATCAGATAATCGTATAGTCAAAACGTAAATAAGGTCATACTCGTGTGATCGAATAGCTGAAGTACAATAGGCTGAGACAAAAGCTAGGTCATTAAACAGGCTAGGACCATACCCAGGTGGTCAGATAGCTGAGGTACAATAGGCTGAGACAAAAGCTAGGTCGTTTAACAGGCTAGGGTCATACACGGGTGGTCAGATAGCTGAGGTACAATAGGCTGAGACAAAAGCTAGGTCGTTTAACAGGCTAGAGTCATACACAGGTGGTCAGATGGCTGAGGCAGAGTCGTGGTCAAGAGTGGCAAAAGTCATACACCGTATATCAGAAAAATAACAAAGCTAGTCTAAAGGATAGATATATATCGCAAACACTGCGTATATATATATATATATATATATATATATATATATATATATATATATATATATATATATATATCTCAGAGCAACTAGGCTAATCACATATACATACAATGATATCACAGAGTGACAGAGTGCCCAGCATCAGCGTACTGAATGCTATCACGGGCAGTGAGCAACTGAATGAACAGAGCTTATATACGGGTGGGAAAGATCAGACCAGCCCAAAAAAGGAACTGGCCAATCAGCAAAGGTTCCAGCAGAAAAGTGTCTGCTGACCTGTGTGTCAGCTGACACCCACTAGACCCGCCTCCTCCACCTATAAGAACTGCTCTGGGACGGGCGCGTCCCCCTGGGGAGGTTGAAGGAACGTACATACTGAGTCACAGCCGCAGGGGTGCTGGAGATGCCGCGGCAGAAATCGGAAGAGGAAGTTTCCTGCAGCAGCCCAGTGCTGCCTGAGCCCTTGTTGGAACCATTAGCAGGTAGAGATGCGGCGAACATCTCTGAGGCTTTTACTACTTCCGGGTCGCACTGACCCGGAGTAGTACGCCTGCGCTGCCCGGCGGAGCTCGTCCTCAATCGCGCTCCTGTTGCCGGGCACTCTCTGCCCATGAGCGTGACGTCGTTTATGACGTCACGCACACGCGCAGAAAGTGCCCGGCAACAGGACGCGCTCCACCGGGCAGCGCAGGCATACTACTCCGGGTCAGTGCGACCCGGAAGTAGTAAAAGCCCCAGGGATTTGGAGATGTTCGCCACATCTCTATTAGCAGGTAAGAGCATTACAGTTATAGTAGCACATAGATTATAGTATATACTGTATACATAAATAATAGTGGTCATTAGTTCTGAGCTTTTGTATTTTATCCCTAAAGGCACTTATCTTGACCTGAGGAAGAAACTTTTAGGCAGTGAAACGCGTTATCTTACACATGCAGTACCTGTTGAATAAAACCCTACAATTGTTATTAGTGAACCATTAGGGGTGTAAGTTCACACTCATCTTCCTATTTTCTCTTTACAATACAATACTATATAGTTAACTATATTACTGTTTGGCGTCTCCAGTTGCTTTTTGTATCATAATCTTGATTGATTGTGCAATCTAAAGGTGGCCACACACCATACAGGTTTTTTATATTCCAATTCAAGAATTACACTTTTTGATTGATTGTAACTTTTGAAAAATCTGACCAATGTATCTTACACATGTTAAATTTTTCTCCAATTATGAATTGAATGAAAACTTGTAAGAACATTGCTTGGGTCTATACACAGCTAACATGGTACAATACTCCACTGCTATGTTTATACATCAAAAAATTAACAATATACCCTACACCATTCAATTTTCATAATTGATCAGAAATCCACCTCTCCCAATCAAACAAATGGGAAATTCGATCAGATTTCTCAAACGAAAAAAAAGCTTTCAATTCTTCTTTACAACCAATCGTTTTCATCAAATTGCCTTTTATTGTAACTTGTGTGGACACCTGTACCAAAGAATTTGATAGGGATGAGCTTCCAAGTGCTCGATCCAAGTTTCAAATAAAATGGACATTGTAGAGCTGCCGCCACAACTAGAGTGAATTAAAGGACCACTGTCGCGAAAATCTTAAAATTGAAAATATATGTAAACACATACAAATATTAAGCATGTTTCTTGCAGAGTAAAATGAGCCATAAATTACTTTTCTCGTATGTTGCTGTTACTAAAGGTGGCCATACATGGTACAATTTTTTCATCCAATCTTACCAATTCTATGTAGTATAAGGTAACTGCCTAAATTATCCTTTCAGTATATTCACTTAATTTACCCTTATACTACATAGAAATGATAAGATTGTATGAAAAAATTGTACCATGTATGGCCACCATTACAGTATGTAGTAGAAATCTGACATTACCGATAGATTTGGGGCTAGTCCATCTTTCCATTCTCAGTATAGCCTTTTTTCATTATATTGACACTTTTTGAAAAAGATTTATACAAAGATGCTGGCCAACCTCTTTGCTCGCTGCATACTTTTTTTTGACAGTTGGACGGGGCAACTGCCATTCACTAAGTGCTTTTGAAACTGTGTTCCCATTAATTGAGATAAGTTCCCATTAGAAAGACTGATGTCTTCTATGAGAAGCCGCGATCATTCTATGTGTTACGTCTCCTCTGCACTCCCTGTAAGCGTACGTGTTATGCTTGCAGGGAGTGCAAAAAAAATAAATGACCGAGTCAAAATAGTAAAACTACATCTACATACTTTTTTTTTAATAAATAGACACACAATTACATTTAAAATTAACTGTTTACCTTCCACACTCTCCAAAAAGTACCCAAATGAAATTTTTAATAAAAAAAAAAAATACAATTAAAAAAAACAACAACATAGTTACCTAAGGGTCTAAACTTTTTTTTAATATGCATTTAAAGAGGGTATATTACTATTACTTTTTAAATTATAAGCTTGTAAATAGTGATGGAAGCAAAACTGAAAAATGCACCTTTATTTCCAAATAAAATATCGGTGCCATACATTGAGTTAGGGTCATCATTTAAATCAGGGGTCTCAAACTCAATTTACCTGGGGGGGCCGCAGGAGGCAAAGTCAGGATGAGGCTGGGCCGCATAAGGAATTTCACAATCGCGGCGCATCGCCGCCTCTGCCCGCCCCTCTCACTCTTCCTTCACAGAGAGGGGTGGGGATAGGCGGCGATCCGTGCGGCGATTGACGTCAGGAGGGGCAGAGCTGAAGCTGAAAGCTCTGCCCCTTCCAGAAAATGCCAGCAGATTGCCCCCCGGGCGATTTGGGGGCTCTGCAGCCCTCGTTTAGCGGTGGGGATGCGGCGGATTACTTGGGAGCACTGAAGCGAACTATAAGGAAGCTTTTGCCGTCGAGGGCCACAAAATATTGTATCGAGGGCCGCAAGTTTGAGACCCCTGATTTAAATGGTGTAATTACCGGGACAAATAAAATACGTGGGTAATTATGGTAGTAGCATGTTATATTGGCCGAAAACTGAGAAATGATTTTTTCCCCCATTTTTTTTTTTTTTAGTATGCCAGTTAACCACTTGAAGACTGCAGTGCTAAACCCCCCTAAAGACCAGGCCATTTTTTACAATTCAGACCACTGCAGTTATAACTGTTTATTGCTCGGTTATACAACTTACCACCCAAACAAATTTTACGTCCTTTTCTTCTCACTAACACAGCTTTCTTTTGGTGCTATTTGATTGCTGCTACGATTTTTAGTTTTTATTATATTCATCAAAAAATACAGGAATTTTGTCAAAAAAATGATTTTTTAACCTTTCTGTGCTGACATTTTTCAAATAAAGTAAAATTTCTGTATACATGCAGCGCGAAAAATGTGGACAAACATGTTTTTGATTAAAAAAAAACCATGGTGGCTCGGGGTCACTAATTGGGGAGGGGGTTTGAAGTTAGTGACCACTCTGAGGCCTTGCCATACCTCCCGCGAGTTGTTGGACTGGAGGCGGAGTCCCAGCTTGTCAGAGTAGGCTCTCTTTGCGGCACGCAGTTCCCATTTCAGGGTGTATCTGGCCTCCCTGAACTCTTCTGGGGAGCTGGACCTGTGCGCCTCCTCCTTGCATTTCCAAAGCTGGCACAGCTTGTTATTAAACCAAGGCTCCTGTCACCTTTCAGTCCCGTCATCAGCAAGTCCTGTCAGTCCTACCTTCAGACCCACGCTCACTTAGACCCCTTGCCCTAAGGGTGCCCGCACCAATCACTGCTGATGAGATCAACAGAAGTATGAAAATAATTTTCTGAATATTTTGTCAGTTATATATCAGCTGCTATCAGTTACAACTGAATGTGCAAGGTAATGTCCATGTTTCCCTATGGCTCAAGTGGGTGATATTACAGTTAACAGTGTGCTGACCAGAAAGCTGCTATGGGGTAATGGCCATTTTCAAAATGGAGGACAGAGCATTCCATTGATCACAGTGGACAAATTGGACTCAGGAGAGGAGAAAGAGATTGATGAGTAGACTACACAGGAGGTAAGTATGACGTGTTTTTGTTTATTTTGTGTCTGATTCTTTCTCTACATTATACTTTGTCTATTTTGACTTTTAATTTTCAGTTCAGGTTCTCTTTAAGCATGTTTATATTACCCTATATGGATCAACTTTTTGATAAATCTGGATCATTTTAGATAATTATATCTAAGGACGCAAACTCATTTTGTTACAGAATGTTGTTATCACGCTTGGTACAGTATCACGCTAGGTTACAGGCGTATATAATGAGGATCAGATAATCGTATAGTCAAAACGTAAATAAGGTCATATTCGTGTGATCGAATAGCTGAAGTACAATAGGCTGAGACAAAAGCTAGGTCATTAAACAGGCTAGGACCATACCCAGGTGGTCAGATAGCTGAGGTACAATAGGCTGAGACAAAAGCTAGGTCGTTTAACAGGCTAGGGTCATACACGGGTGGTCAGATAGCTGAGTTACAATAGGCTGAGACAAAAGCTAGGTCGTTTAACAGGCTAGAGTCATACACAGGTGGTCAGATGGCTGAGGCAGAGTCGTGGTCAAGAGTGGCAAAAGTCATACACCGTATATCAGAAAAATAACAAAACTAGTCTAAAGGATAGATATATATCGCAAACACTGCGTATATATATATATATATATATATATATATAAATATCTCAGAGCAACTAGGCTAATCACATATACATACAATGATATCACAGAGTGACAGAGTGCCCAGCATCAGCGTACTGAATGCAATCACGGGCAGTGAGCAACTGAATGAACAGAGCTTATATACGGGTGGGAAAGATCAGACCAGCCCAAAAAAGGAACTGGCCAATCAGCAAAGGTTCCAGCAGAAAAGTGTCTGCTGACCTGTGTGTCAGCTGACACCCACTAGACCCGCCTCCTCCACCTATAAGAACTGCTCTGGGACGGGCGCGTCCCCCTGGGGCGGTTGAAGGAACGTACATACTGAGTCACAGCCGCAGGGGTGCTGGAGATGCCGCGGCAGAAATCGGAAGAGGAAGTTTTCTGCAGCAGCCCAGTGCTGCCTGAGCCCTTGTTGGAACCATTAGCAGGTAGAGATGTGGCGAACATCTCTGAGGCTTTTACTACTTCCGGGTCGCACTGACCCGGAGTAGTACGCCTGCGCTGCCCGGCGGAGCTCGTCCTCAATCGCGCTCCTGTTGCCGGGCACTCTCTGCCCATGAGCGTGACGTCGTTTATGACGTCACGCACACGCGCAGAAAGTGCCCGGCAACAGGACGCGCTCCACCGGGCAGCGCAGGCATACTACTCCGGGTCAGTGCGACCCGGAAGTAGTAAAAGCCCCAGGGATTTGGAGATGTTCGCCACATCTCTATTAGCAGGTAAGAGCATTACAGTTATAGTAGCACATAGATTATAGTATATACTGTATACATAAATAATAGTGGTCATTAGTTCTGAGCTTTTGTATTTTATCCCTAAAGGCACTTATCTTGACCTGAGGAAGAAACTTTTAGGCAGTGAAACGCGTTATCTTACACATGCAGTACCTGTTGAATAAAACCCTGCAATTGTTATTAGTGAACCATTAGGGGTGTAAGTTCACACTCATCTTCCTATTTTCTCTTTACAATACAATACTATATAGTTAACTTTATTACTGTTTGGCGTCTCCAGTTGCTTTTTGTATCATAATCTTGATTGATTGTGCAATCTAAAGGTGGCCACACACCATACAGGTTTTTTATATTCCAATTCAAGAATTACACTTTTTGATTGATTGTAACTTTTGAAAAATCTGACCAATGTATCTTACACATGTTAAATTTTTCTCCAATTATGAATTGAATGAAAACTTGTAAGAACATTGCTTGGGTCTATACACAGCTAACATGGTACAATACTCCACTGCTATGTTTATACATCAAAAAATTAACAATATACCCTACACCATTCAATTTTCATAATTGATCAGAAATCCACCTCTCCCAATCAAACAAATGGGAAATTCGATCAGATTTCTCAAACGAAAAAAAAGCTTTCAATTCTTCTTTACAACCAATCGTTTTCATCAAATTGCCTTTTATTGTAACTTGTGTGGACACCTGTACCAAAGAATTTGATAGGGATGAGCTTCCAAGTGCTCGATCCAAGTTTCAAATAAAATGGACATTGTAGAGCTGCCGCCACAACTAGAGTGAATTAAAGGACCACTGTCGCGAAAATCTTAAAATTGAAAATATATGTAAACACATACAAATATTAAGCATGTTTCTTGCAGAGTAAAATGAGCCATAAATTACTTTTCTCGTATGTTGCTGTTACTAAAGGTGGCCATACATGGTACAATTTTTTCATCCAATCTTACCAATTCTATGTAGTATAAGGTAACTGCCTAAATTATCCTTTCAGTATATTCACTTAATTTACCCTTATACTACATAGAAATGATAAGATTGTATGAAAAAATTGTACCATGTATGGCCACCATTACAGTATGTAGTAGAAATCTGACATTACCGATAGATTTGGGGCTAGTCCATCTTTCCATTCTCAGTATAGCCTTTTTTCATTATATTGACACTTTTTGAAAAAGATTTATACAAAGATGCTGGCCAACCTCTTTGCTCGCTGCATACTTTTTTTTGACAGTTGGACGGGGCAACTGCCATTCACTAAGTGCTTTTGAAACTGTGTTCCCATTAATTGAGATAAGTTCCCATTAGAAAGACTGATGTCTTCTATGAGAAGCCGCGATCATTCTATGTGTTACGTCTCCTCTGCACTCCCTGTAAGCGTACGTGTTATGCTTGCAGGGAGTGCAAAAAAAATAAATGACCGAGTCAAAATAGTAAAACTACATCTACATACTTTTTTTTTAATAAATAGACACACAATTACATTTAAAAATTAACTGTTTACCTTCCACACTCTCCAAAAAGTACCCAAATGAAATTTTTAATAAAAAAAAAAATACAATTAAAAAAAAAAAAAACAGAGTTACCTAAGGGTCTAAACTTTTTTTTAATATGCATTTAAAGAGGGTATATTACTATTACTTTTTAAATTATAAGCTTGTAAATAGTGATGGAAGCAAAACTGAAAAATGCACCTTTATTTTCAAATAAAATATCGGTGCCATACATTGTGTTAGGGTCATCATTTAAATCAGGGGTCTCAAACTCAATTTACCTGGGGGGGCCGCAGGAGGCAAAGTCAGGATGAGGCTGGGCCGCATAAGGAATTTCACAATCGCGGCGCATCGCCGCCTCTGCCCGCCCCTCTCACTCTTCCTTCACAGAGAGGGGTGGGGATAGGCGGCGATCCGTGCGGCGATTGACGTCAGGAGGGGCAGAGCTGAAGCTGAAAGCTCTGCCCCTTCCAGAAAATGCCAGCAGATTGCCCCCCGGGCGATTTGGGGGCTCTGCAGCCCTCGTTTAGCGGTGGGGATGCGGCGGATTACTTGGGAGCACTGAAGCGAACTATAAGGAAGCTTTTGCCGTCGAGGGCCACAAAATATTGTATCGAGGGCCGCAAGTTTGAGACCCCTGATTTAAATGGTGTAATTACCGGGACAAATAAAATACGTGGGTAATTATGGTAGTAGCATGTTATATTGGCCGAAAACTGAGAAATTATTTTTTCCCCCATTTTTTTTTTTTTAGTATGCCAGTTAACCACTTGAAGACTGCAGTGCTAAACCCCCCTAAAGACCAGGCCATTTTTTACAATTCAGACCACTGCAGTTATAACTGTTTATTGCTCGGTTATACAACTTACCACCCAAACAAATTTTACGTCCTTTTCTTCTCACTAACACAGCTTTCTTTTGGTGCTATTTGATTGCTGCTACGATTTTTAGTTTTTATTATATTCATCAAAAAATACAGGAATTTTGTCAAAAAAATGATTTTTTAACCTTTCTGTGCTGACATTTTTCAAATAAAGTAAAATTTCTGTATACATGCAGCGCGAAAAATGTGGACAAACATGTTTTTGATTAAAAAAAAACCATTCAGTGTATATTTATTGGTTTGGGTAAAAGTTACAGCGTTTACAAACTATGGTGCAAAAAGTGAATTTTCCCATTTTCAAGCATCTATGACTTTTCTGACCCCCTGTCATGTTTCATGAGGGGCTAGAATTCCAGGATAGTATAAATACCCCCCAAATGACCCCATTTTGGAAAGAAGACATCCCAAAGTATTCACTAAGAGGCATAGTGAGTTCATAGAAGATTTTATTTTTTGTCACAAGTTAGCGGAAAATGACACTTTGTGACAAAAAAAATAAATAATAAAAAGTTTCCATTTCTGCTAACTTGTGACAAAAAAAAATGAAATCTGCCAGACTCACCATGCCCCTCTCTGAATACTTTGGGATGTCTACTTTCCAAAATGGGGTCATTTGTGGGGTGTGTTTACTGTCCTGGCATTTTGGGGGGTGCTAAATTGTAAGCACCCCTGTAAAGCCTAAAGGTGCTCATAGGACTTTGGGCCCCTTAGCGCACCTAGGCTGCAAAAAAGTGTCACACATGTGGTATCGCCGTACTCAGGAGAAATAGTATAATGTGTTTTGGGGTGTATTTTTACACATACCCATGCTGGGTGGGAGAAATACCTCTGTAAATGAGATTTTTTAGATTTTTTTTACACACAACTGTCCATTTTCAAAAGATTTTTCTCCCACCCAGCATAGGTATGTGTAAAAATACACCCCAAAACACATTATACTACTTCTCCCGAGTACAGCGATACCACATGTGTGGCACTTTTTTGCACCCTAACTGCGCTAAGGGGCCCAAAGTCCAATGAGTACCTTTAGGATTTCACAGGTCATTTTGAGACATTTGGTTTCAAGACTACTCCTCACGGTTTAGGGCCCCTAAAATGCCAGGGAAGTATAGGAACCCCACAAGTGATCCCATTTTGGAAAGAAGACACCCCAAGGTATTCCATGAGGAGTATGGTGAGTTCATAGAATATTTTATTTTTTTACACAAGTTAGCGGAAATGGATTTTTTAGGTTTTTTCCTCACAAAGTGTCATTTTCCACTAACTTGTGACAAAAAATAAAATCTTCTATGAACTCACCATACCCCTGATGGAATACCTTGGGGTGTCTTCTTTCCAAAGTAGGGTCACTTGTGGGGTTCCTATACTGCCTTGGCATTTTAGGGGCCCTAAACTGTGAGGAGTAGTCTGGAAACCAAATAATTAAAATTGACCTGTGAAATTCTAAAGGTACTCATTGGACTTTGGGCCCCTTTGCACAGCTAGGCTGCAAAAAAGTGTCACACGTGTGGTATCGTTGTACTCAGGAATAGTAGTATAATGTGTTTTGGGGTGTATTTTCACACATAACGAATCCTGTGTGTGAGAAATATCTCTGTAAATGACAATTTTTTCCATTTTTTTACACTAAATTGTCATTTACAGAGATATTTCTGCCACCCAGCATGGGTATGTGTGGAAAGACACCCCAAAACACATTATACTACTACTCATGAGAATGGCAATACCACATATGTGACACTTTTTTGCAGGCTAGCTGCGCAAACTTGCCCAAAGTCCAATGAGCACCTTTAGGCTTTACAGGGGTGCTCACAATTTAGGCCCCCACCAAACAATTCCAGGACAGTAAAACACCCCAGAAATGACCCCATTTTGGAAAGAAGAGACCCCAAGGTATTCCACGAGGGGCATACTGAGTTCATATAAAATTTTATTTTTTGTCATAAGTTAGCGGAAAATGACACTTTGTGGGAAAAAAAATAAAAAAATCAATTTCTGCTAACTTATGACAAAAAATAAAATATTCTATGAACTCACCATGCCCCTCAGTGAATACCTTGGGGTGTCTTCTTTCCAAAATGGGGTCACTTGTGGGGGTCTGTCCTGGCATTTTAGCGTCTCCACAATCATTACATGTATGGCCAGTATTAGGAGTTTTTGCTATACTCCTTATATTGGGCATACGGGTGATGCACTTTTTTCTCCATAAAAGGAAAAATGAACGGCAAAGATTCTCACATTCGCATTGATCAATGTGGATGAAAAAAATATCTGCCGAAATATGTGAAAAAAGAGGGGGGCATGGCGTTTGCCAGGACATAAGAGCACCGCCCACAAAATTTTCCAAACCCACTTTGCTCCTATGCCCTGGCAAACCAGATTAATCCATTCACATCGATCGATGTGGATGAAAAAAACCTTTGCCAGTTTTGATACAAAGTGCTTGCCAAAGCATAGGAGCTCCAACACCACCCCTCAGCTCATATGCCTTGACAAACGTATCTTACTGCGGAGGAGAAATCTCGTCCTGCAGCGCTGCATGCACCGACATGTGTGTAATCTGACAGACGCGCAATGCTTCTGTCAGGATGCACCATCAGTGCTGCAGCTGGTTGGTCGATCAGTCGTTCGCTCGGTCCACCTGGAAGGGTAAGGGCCCTTTTCCACTAGCGGCGTTTGCGATGCTGAATCGCAAAAACGCAAACCGCTAGCGATTTTACAATCGCTACGGTTTGCTTTTTAACATGGGAATCGCGGTAGGTCATTTCCACTACCGCGATTCGTTTTTGCGGGGAACGCGAACGCGCGGCGGAGCGATAATTGCCGCGATTTTGCTATGCAGTGCATAGCATAGCAAAATCGCGGCCGCAAACGTCGGGGGAATCGCCGGTTTTGCGATTCAGCAATCGCTAGCGTTCAGCGTGAACGCTAGCGATTGCAGGTGGAAAAGGGCCCTAAAGGATGGAAAAAGAGAGAGAAAAAAACATACAAAAAAAAAAACAAGCAAGCAGCAATGCAAGAAATTCATTAACATTAACTTTCGTAAACTTTATTAAACCTTTTTAACCAAACAATAACATTTGGAACTTTTGCTTACCTGTTTTTTTTTTGTTTGTTTTTTTTTAACTTACCTTCTGAGGACAAACTTCTCCTTCCCCATGGGACAGTGTGCAAAGCGCAAATCGCACAGAGATGTAGCAAAGTACACTATGCGCTTTGTCCCAAGTGAAAGGAGAGGTTTCTGGCAGCCCTGTGTATTTGGGTCTCTCAAAAGCAGATGTCTGGTTTCACACACAGGAGTCGCGCAGTAGCGTAGGTATGCACTAGCTTTAAGTCGAACACTTCCGGCGTAAGGGGGGACCGCAAAGTGGGACTTTCGCTAGGCAATTTGCTGCAACCATCACTCCAGTGTATTTGGGTCTCTCAAAAGCAGATGTCTGGTTTCACACACAGGAGCCGCGCAGTAGCGTAGGTATGCACTAGCTTTAAGTCAACCACTTCCGGCGTAAGGGGGGACCGCAAAGTGGGACTTTCGCTAGGCAATATGCTGCAACACATCGCTCCAGTGTGAAAGAGCCTTGAGAGACTACTACCGTGTCTCACGTTCCCTACTCCAATAGCGAATGTGTTCGTGGAACTTTTCAAAACACTCCCCTATGCATAGGGCAGGCTGGTCAGGACAGTAGGGACAATAAAAAGTGGTGTCACGCCTCATTCCATCCCTCTTACAGACACGACAATGTTTTCTTGGGGTGCGTTGACCTGGGGTACTCGGAAAGACATAAGCATAGTGTCTTTCATGTAGCCGGCTAACTACATTAGGGGGATTGGCCACGGCCCCTCCTGGATACAGGAGTTCCGAAATGATCTCTTCCTGAAATTTAAGGAAGGATCCTGTTCTCCCAGCCTTACTGTAGAGAACAAAGCTGTTGTACATTGCCAATTGAATCAAGTAAATAGCCACTTTCTTATACCAGCGGCTGGTCCTTCGGGAAACTAAATAGGGAGCCAACATCTGGTCATTGAAGTCCACCCCTCCCATGTTTAAATTATAGTCGTGGACGGCGAGGGGTTTCTCAACAACCTCAGTTGCTCGCTGAATTTGGACTGTCGTGTCTCCGTGAATGGTCGACAGAAGGTAAACGTCCCTCTTGTCCTTCCATTTCACTGCAAGAAGGTCGTCATTACACAAGGCAGCCCTCTCCCCCCGTGCAAGTCGGGTAGCAGTGAGATATTGGGGGAAGCCCCGGCGACTAGGCCGCATGGTGCCACAGCAGGGAATTCCGAGTATCTTCAAATGCTGATAGAGGGCCACACTTGTGTAGTAGTTGTCCACATAGAGATGGTACCCCTTGTGGAATAAGGGTGACACCAAGTCCCACACAATCTTGCCACTGCACCCCAGGTAGTCAGGGCATCCGACCGGCTCCAATTTTGTGTCTTTTCCCTCATAGACCCTAAAGCGATATGTATAGCCTGTGGCCCTTTCACAGAGCTTATACAGCTTGAGCCATACCGGGCGCGCTTGGTTGGGATGTACTGCTTAATGCCAAGGCGCCCGGTAAAATGTACGAGGGACTCATCTATACAGATGTTCTGTTCAGGGGTGTAAGCATCTGCAAATTTGGATGACAGGTGGTCAATGAGGGGCCGAAATTTGTGGAGCCGGTCATAGTCAGCGTGGCCTCTTTCATGACAGGTTGTATCATCATTAAAGTGCAGGAAGCGCAGGATGTCCTCAAAACGTGACCTGGACATGGCAGCAGAGTACATGGGCATGTGATGTATTGGGTGCGTAGACCAATAGGACCGCAATACATTTTTTTTAGTTAGACCCATGTTAAGGAGAAGGCCCAAAAAGATTTTAAATTCAAAAACTGTGACCTGTTTCCACCGAAAAGGCTGGGCATGGGAGCTGTTCGGATTGGCGGTGATAAATTGTGTGGCCTTACGGTTGGTCTCTACCACAACTAAGTCGTAGAGATCCTCGGTGAAGATCAGATGAAAAGCGTCTAAGGCCGATCCTAGATGATCTGTCTCCACCTGGACTCCAGACTGGGCGGTGAAAGGGGGCACTACGGGTGCGGCGGAATTAGGGAACTTCCAATGAGGGTTTGCCAGCACCTCTGGGAGCCTAGGGGTACTACGGGCCCGTGTTTCTGGTGGCTGCGACTGGGGTCTTACTGCACGTACCACCGAACCAGTTTCAACTGCCATGCTGGTGCTCGCCACTTCACCAGGGTCTACGGCAGTACTGGTTTCAAGTCCAGGATGTGCTGCGCTGTTGGTGCATGCCTCACCATCAAAATCTGGATCAGCGCTAGCACCACTCTGCTGCCCTTGAGGTTGATCCTGCGCAACCTGTGGTCCACTGACATCGGTACGCCTGGCGCTAGCAGGGACCACAACCTCGTCATCAGAACTATCGGTCAAAGAGTCACTGTCCTCTACAGGTTCATATTCTGAGCCGGATGATTCGTCGGATGAGAAGTCCCAATCACTCTCACCCGACTCAGCCATAATACTGTAGGCCTCTTGCAGGGAATACATCTTTTTTGCCATTTTGGGCTGCTAAATTTAGGGGGTATTACTCTGAGACTACTCAGGAAAAAAAATGCACCTGTCTAGCAAATGGGAGTATTTGTTAAGTAAACAGCTGCGGTCGCTCAGTTTTGAGCGTCGCAGCTATGGTGTTGGTTTTTTGCAGTGATCAGAAAACAATAATTTCTTCCACTTGGGGCGGGCTGAATGCAAGTGCGGCAGAACGATCAGGCCTGATCGGGCAAACACTGCGTTTTTAGTGGAGCCTACTCTAAGGTGACCCTAACGTACTTATATAGATCTGACTGCGATCAGTACTGTTCACTTACAGATACTATATAGTACCAATGCTGATTAGCGACAGTGATGACGCTAATCAGCGACTCATTAGTGATTGCGGTGTAGTGGGCTGGGTGCTAACTACCTAACAAAAGGGGCCTAGCTAACTCACTGGCCAAAAAACTGCACAGGCAATAGATGTCACTCAGATCTCGATCAAAGCTGTGACAGGCGACCAGATTTCAATCACAGCGCCGCTGTCAGATGCCAACCAATGTAAACAGCAATCGAAATCACAGGCAATCACAGATAATCAAAAACCAATCACTAATCAATCAGCTGTCAAAAATCAGTGCACAGACAATAGATGTCACTCAGACCTCGATCAGAGCTGTGACAGGCGACCAGATATCAATCACAGCGCCGCTATCAGATGCCAACCAATGTAAACAGCAATTGAAAACACAGGGCAATCACAGATGATCAATAACCAATCACAATGCAATCAATCAATCAGATGTCAAAATCCTGTTCACAGGCAACAGATGTCACTCACATGCCACTCAGACCTCGATCAGAGCTGTGACAGGCGACCAGATGACACTCAGACCTGTCAGACGCCTTGGCAGGGCAGTGAGGGGGGCTGTGGGGGGTGATCAGCGGCGATCGCAGGTGGGATCAAGCAGGATCAGTGTGGCTATGTGATCAGCAGGGCTGCCGTCCTCTCTCCTGGTGGTCCCGGAACGCTGTGACCAGGAGAGGAGGCAGCCAGTATAATACACGTTGTTTACATAACAACGTGTATTATACGCTTTGCATTGGCCGGATTTAAAGATCGCAGCCCGCTGCTAATTGGCCGGCGGGCTGATCACACGTGGGGGCCGCAAGGGATGCTGGGCGATGTGCGCGCGCATGCGCGCGCGATCGCCCGCATTTCTGATAGAAAGGACCTTCCGCCAATCGGCGTTAGGCGGTCCTGGGGCTGCCACCGCGGCCACGCCTACTGGCGTGACGCGGGCGGCAGGTGGTTAAAATGCATTTAGAAAAAAATAATTCTTAGCAAAATGTACCACCCAAAAAAAGCCTATTGGTGGTGAAAAAAAACAAGAAATAGATCATTTCATTGCGATAAGCAGTGCTAAACTTCTTGAGAAATGAATGGGAGGTGAAAATTGCTCGGGTGCATGAGGAGAAAAAACACTGAAGGCTTAATGGTTAACTTCAATGCAAAACTCGAAAGCTTATCCCTAAAACCTGACTGTACTTTGAACAGATACTTTTCAGTCCCTCGTATTACTTGTACAATCAAGATTGTTCATCAACGCACATCCCCTTCCCACTAGATTACTTCACTACACGCCACTGTCTCAGCTAATGCTGCCTGGCCTGCCAGCAGCTATTGGTCAATGTCTGACAAGTCTCGCCCTGTCAACCCCTCCCGTGGCGGCCTGACGTCACGGCGCTGCAGGCTGTGGCTGGGGAGCTACGCATGCGCAAGGCACGTCACTGGCCGGACGTTGAGGGAGCAAGAGAGAGGAGAGAGCCCGGAGTGACTCGGGGCGAGTAGCCGGGAGGTCAGTAATTCCATCTTTATGGTATGTAGGTGTCCTGTCTGTGCAGCTTTCCTGTCAGCAGCATGCATGCGGCACAGGCAGGAGGGGAGCCGGGTAAGGAACAGTGTAGGTCTATAGGGCAGGACAAGGAAGCACAATGGCTCTGACAGCCTTTCCACATATTACTGAGCTCAGAGCTTCACCTCTCCGCCCAGGCCTGTCACACTGAACACACAATGCAGCTGTCCCGCCCGTGATATAAACACAGGCTTCCCTGTCACGCTGTCCAGACTTACTGACCTGTCTATTGCATTTGTACTTGTGACACAGCATCGTGTTGTCACATGAATCTGTCACTACAAGTTCAGTTGTGTCAATGTTTCTGTCTCTACCAGATCCGCCTGTCTTTGTCTGCTACAGTGTTGTACTGACACTCTGCAGAAAGAACTGTGGAGGCTGCTATTTCTGTCTGATCTACTATAAAAGGTTCTAGCACTCTCCATCGAGTTCTAGGTTCTGTTGCTGCTTATACATGCGTTTTCTGACATCACTGACTGCATTTCTTCAAGTACATGACAAGGAAAGTACAGAATCTTAAAGATCGGCTTCACAGCTTACTTTTAGAACTGGATGTGAAAAGGAAGATAACTGTTTTTTAACATTGATACTTACATTTAACAGAGAAAACTGAAAGTTTTATTTAAGGTGCCCTGGAAATTGTATTGCCAATCTTGAATCTACATCCTTGATATCCAGAGAAAGTTATAGTTATCCTCTTATTAATTAGTGCACTCATAGTTTGCTGTCAATATTACAGTACTGGTACTGTAGTATTTGAAATGTTAGTCATGTGTGATACACTCTGTCTAGGATTAGTATATTATGAATTATTATTTAAGGCACATGATGAAACTGAATTGGTTAATAATAAACAGAATAGTTTATTATTTAGTTTTTATATAGCGCTGACATCCGCAGCGCTGTACAGAGTATATTGTCTTCTCGCTAACTGTCCCTCAGAGGGGCTCACAATCCAATCCAGGGGTAAGGAACCTATAGCTCGGGAGCCAGATGTGGCTCTTTTGATGGGTACATCTGGCTCACAGACAAATCAGTAGGGGTTGATTCACTAAGCTATACTACTCAAGCACCGCAGCATAACATTTTTCAAAGTAGGCACGCTACTGTAGCATGCAATACAAACTTAGTCATGCTACCCCAAAACTAACGACGACTGCTCCAATTGTCCCACTCTGGACCCTGTCAGGTCCAATGACTTTGTAGGACGAGATCCCTGCACTTTGATTGGGCCAATAGGCTGCCTGTTACTTGACAAGCAGCCTATTGGGCCAAAGTGTGGTGATCTTGTCCTACAAAGTGAATCAACCCCCAAGTAAGCTAGCTAATTGTACAAGCTGTTAGTTATTTCTCCTGACTCTCAGGGAAATTGCTGATGTTGCTGAAACCCAAGAAAGGCTGGAGACGTGGCTGACACTCCTGCTGCTCGGCGGATTAACTATATACACATCGCCATGGCAACAGGGGTGTGAGCCCTACTGCCCTAGTTTGAAACATATTGTATGGCTCTCACAGAATTACATTTTAAAATATGTGGCATTTATGGCTCTCTCAGCCAAAAAGGTTCCTGACCCCTGATCTAATCCCTGCCTTACTCATATGTCTGTGTATGTACGTATGTATCATGTAGTGTATGTACTGTAGATAAAGATGGTCAGTGAGACGCAAATTGAGGCAGAGATTACACCAATGTGTGTAGTTTGAGGCTACTTGCACACCAAGACGTTGCGTTAGGTGCTACGTTAACCACCCTGGCGTTCTATTAACCACTTCTCTACCACAGGTTTTTTCCCCTTCAAAAGCTCTTCCCATTCATTCAGTAATAACTTTATCACTAATTATCACCCTGAAATGATCTATACATTATTTTTTGCAGGAAAAACTAGGCTTTCTTTGGGCAGTACTTTATGCTAAGAATTATATTATTTTATATGCATTTGACAGGGAAGAAGAAGAAAAAAATGAAAAAAAATCACCATTTCTCAGCTTTCAACCATTGTAGCTTAAAAATAAAATGTGCTATTGTAGATAAAACAGACACCTTTTATTTGCCAATTTGTCCCAGTAATTACAATGTTTAAATTATGTCCCTAGTACAAAGTATGGCGATAATATTTTATTTTGGGTTAGGGGTGAAGGAGTTTCAAAAATAATGAAAATGTATTTAATTTTTCTATGGTAAGTGAATAATGGTGTATTTGGAAGTAGTTTTACTTCTTGGCCACAAGATGGTGCTATACGTACTCCGTTTTCTAAAAATAGAAAACAGAACCAAATATTTAGATGTATTTATAGGTGTTTGTAAACAAGGACGTAGAAAAGCGTGGCAGAAGTTGCTAAGTGGTTAAGATCGCCAGGGCGGCTGCGGGAGGTTTTTTTTTAAATAAAAAAAAAAATATTTCATGCAGCCAACTGAAAGTTGGCAGAATGAAAGCCCACTAGAGGGCGCTCCGGAGGCGTTCTTCTGATCGCCTCCGGCGGCCAGAGGTAACACGGAAGGCCGCAATGAGCGGCCTTCCGTGTTTTGCTTACTTCGTTGCCATGGCGACGAGCGGAGTGACGTCATGGACGTCAGCCGACGTCCTGACGTCAGCCGCCTCCGATCCAGCCCTTAGCGCTGGCCGGAACTATTTGTTCCGGCTGCGCAGGGCTCAGGCGGCTGGGGGGACCCTCTTTCGCCGCTGCTAGCGGCGGATCGCCGCAGAGCGGCGGCGATCAGGCAGCACACGTGGCTGGCAAAGTGCCGGCTGCGTGTGCTGCTTTTTATTTCAACAAAATCGGCCCAGCAGGGCCTGAGCGGCAGCCATCGGCGGTGATGGACGAGCTCAGCTCGTCCATACCGCTAAGATGGTTAAGGTCGCATAACGTGCTCCTAACGCAACGTATGGTGGTGCCGGAGAGGACGGTAGAGTGAGCCGCGTTAGGCAGCACACGTGGCTGGCAAAGTGCCGGCTGCGTGTGCTGCTTTTTATTTCAACAAAATCGGCCCAGCAGGGCCTGAGCGGCAGCCATCGGCGGTGATGGACGAGCTCAGCTCGTCCATACCGCTAAGATGGTTAAGGTCGCATAACGTGCTCCTAACGCAACGTATGGTGGTGCCGGAGAGGACGGTAGAGTGAGCCGCGTTAGGCGGCTCTATCCGTATAAGGTCTCCTAGAGTGGCGCTGATTGGCCGGCGGGACCACGTGATGCAGAGCGAGACATTCCGCATCACGTGGTCCCGCCGGCAAATCAGCGGCCGCCAGTGCAATAAATATTAAGTAGCCATGTGCGCGGCTACTGTAGCTGGCTCTCCCCGCCTCCTCTCACCCCCCACTGCGCCTGTGCAAACAGTCTAACGCAGCTATAGCCGCTCTAACGCCGTAGCATGCTGCACTTTCGGCAGAACGTGCAGCGTTACATGTAACGCAACGTGGGCTGTGTGAACAGCCCACTTGTGTTACATTGCTGTGCGTTGGGGGAGCGTTACAGGCGCACTGACGTGCGCCTGTAACGTCTTAATGTGTAAGCAGCCTGAAAGTAGACAATGGTATGAAGCTGCTGCGATATTCAATTGGTTATTTTCAAGCTGCATAAAATCTACATCAACTTAGTTTTGTTTGCATCTCATTGTAAAATGTTCTTAGGTGCTAGCCTACTTTAGGGGACCCAGCAGAAAACCTCCTAGGGAAATTCTGCTACCGTGATTGGGTGGACAGCAATGTCCTCGATTTGTTAGGTTTCCAATAGGTTGTAGCAAACTATGCCCACATTATTCAGCCAATCACAAGGCTTTGTGCTGGGTACTGTGATTGGAGAACTGTTACCTTCGAGGTTTCCTGCTGTGTCCCCTAAAGTAGACTAGTGTCCGTTCTTACTTACGAGCTGGTGGATTTCCAATTTGGCAGTGGTTCTTAAACCGGGGTGCTACGGTGCCCTGGTGCACTGCAATTGTTTCACTGTTAACACTCCTTGCCGCGGTGGAGGGCCTGTGCATGTGCAGTGAAGTGCGACTCGGGCTGGCTTTCGGGCAGTATTGCGGGTGACAGGAGCCACCTGGGGAGACAGCAAGGGACTGAGCGGCCTCAAAGGAGCTTAAAGAGTAACTTTTAGCCAAAAAAATCAAATTTAAATCTCTGTTGTAATTTGTTAAATAGTTTGCAAGGGAGCCAAAAAGGCAATGCTGAAGTTAAAAAGCAATCTAATTTTTTTGTTTTCTGAATATCATTCAGCCTTTTCCCCAAGCTCCTAAGGAGGACGCAAGGCCGCATAACAGATGCAGAGCATGCCCATGTCTGCCCGACCCCCTCTCCCCCCCAGGACCAGGTGCCGATGTCTGTCTGAACCCCCCCCCCCCCCCTCCAGGACCAGGTGCCGATGTCTGCCCGACTCCCTCTCGTCACCCCCCCCCCCCCCCGACCAGGTGCCGATGTCTGTCTCTCCTCCCCCCCCCCCCCCCCCCCCCAGGACCAGATGCCGATGGCTGACCGATGCCCCCCCAGGACCAGGTGCTGATGTCTGTCCGCACCTAGTCCTGGGGGTGCAGACAGACATCGGCACCTGGACCTGGGGGGAGAGGGGGTCGGGCAGACATGGGCATGCTCTGCAGTATCTGTTATGCGGCCTTGCGTCCTCCTTAGGAGCTTGGGGAAAAGGCTGAATGATATTCAGGAAACACAAAAATTAGATTGCTTTTTAACTTCAGCATTGCCTTTTTGGCTCCCTTGCAAACTATTTAACACATTACAATAGAGATTTAAATTTGATTTTTTTGGCTAACAGTTACTCTTTAAGGTAGCCCAAGGTAAGTATAGAACCTGAGATGACTTTCATCTCCGGTACACTTTAAAAAGCTCTTGCAGTGTGAACTAGCCCTTAGCTGAGGTTTGACTGAGCTCTAGGAAGAGGTTTTACACCTGTTGTGCTAACAATGATAAGGACTTGCTTCCAGGGAAATCCCGGTAGATCTACTGTCTGTTAAAGTAAACCCAAGGTGATAGTGATATAGAGGCTGCCATATTTATTTCCTTTTAAGCAATACCAATTGCTGGCCTTTCCTGCTGATCCTCTGCCTTTAATACTTTTAGCCGTAGACTCTGAACAAGCATGCAGCAGATCAGGTGTTTCTGACAATATTGTCAGAACTGACGAGGTAAGCTGCATGCTTGTTTCTGGTGTACTTCAGACCCTACTGCAGCCAAATAGATCAGCAGGACTGCCAGGCAACTGGTATTAATAAATATGGCAGCCTCCAAATCACACTTGCCCCAGGTTCACTTTTTACGGACTGTCATAGAGAAAATGTTGACCTATTCGTGGGGTTGACTCATTAAGCTGCTTAACCACTTTTTCCCCTGCTACAGTATATCTACGTCATCTGTGGCACCCTCCAAGCCACCATGATGTAAATCTGAAGGGCGGGTTGCAATGATTATTGGGGCCCATCAGGGTAACGGGGGTGGGGGATTTCATAATGGGGGGCACATCTGATGGCCCTGAGGGACATAACTTAATACTCGGGGCACATATGGCTACACTGATCCTGGGGACACATCTGGCTATAATGAGGGAACACACACACACACACACACACACACACACACACACACACACACACACACACACACACACACACACACACACACACACACACACACACACACACACACACACACACACACACACACACACACACACACACACACACACACACACACACACACACACACACACTCACACTATTATTTTTTACTAGAATTGCAAAAAACCTTAGAAATAATGCAATTTTAACGGTTTTCCCTCTTTTTTTCCCGCTAAAATGCACAACAGAAAATTTGCGGGACAAAATATCCCCCAATGAAAGTCTAGTTTATCATGAAAAAAAACGATATCCAGATCATTTAGGTGTTGTGAGTAGGGATAAAGTTAATAGTTCCTTTTCTGTTAGCAGGGCTGCTAATGTAGCAGGTATTACTCTTTTTTTTTTTTTTTTAATTTTTTTTTTCCACCTGACAAAACTTCTAACAGCCATTATCTCATTGCAGCAACTGAAAGGTTAGTGACTGTGTGCAGAGAACCAAAAGCCTTTAGTAGTCTTGTCAGGCGTAAAGGTGGCCAGCTGATCTACCCAAAAGATGGATCCCTCGCAGGATGTATCTCCTCCCCCCCCCCCCCCCCATATAACAAGGAGGTGGCCGCTAAATTTCAGCTGGGCCTTCTGCTTGAGGGCTCCTTTCCACCAGCCACCATGCGGGACTGCGAGAAGCGCAGTGGCACTTTCTGGTTTGCAAGTACGCAGACGAATCCCAAAAGTTGTGCTAAGCACGGCTATGGGATTCGCTGCCTCCCTCACGAAAAAATGCTGCAATGTCAGCCGAATTGCTAAGAAAAGCGATTCGGACGGCGGCAGCATTATCCCCTATGGTAGAATTTTCCCGCATGATTTGCTTGTGGGGAAACTGCAGATTCGGCACGATTTCCGCAGCAGTTCAATCGGGCCCCTAAATTAACCAGCCGCAGTGTGCATCTCATACATGATGGGGAGAACACTGGTCTAATAGCCATAATAAAGTCTGACAGTTTTAGATGAAACAGTTAACTGATCAGTTTATTTTTGTGGTGTAGAGGGAAAATCAACACAAACACAGGATAAAATGCAAACTCTATGTATTTAACCACTGATGTTTTTTTCTCCTAATGGACCAGAGCAATTTTCACATTTCAGCGCTCCTCCAGTTCATTCACCAATAACTTTATCACTACTTGTCATGATATAGCAGCTAGTTATGATGTTGGGATAATACAGAAGCCATATGTTCACATTTTCTGTCTGCTGTGTATAATGTCAGATTTGTACTATTGTCACCTGGACTGGCTGCAGGGTGCTTTGATGCAAATCACACCAGCACAAGGAGCCCAGAATTTACATTTGACAGCCGGCTGGAATGTTAAGGAACTCTAGGCCAGCCAGGAAACCCTTAATCAGAAGTCTTTTGATGTGGGTGTTAAAATACAGTTTTACCTGTGGTCGGAATATTGGGCTGGAAGTGTGTGAAGTGTTTTGAAGTCTATGTGTATAAATAGTATACTTGTTGTTATCCAAGTACAATCAGGACTAATTGAGTCTGCAAAGTTCAATGTGGGACAGGAAAGCTTTGAAGTTGCAAATCACAGCCAGAAAGGATATGACAAGTGTTCTGTGTGAATAACCTGGGAAATTGCATTAGTTTTGGGACTGAACATTAACCTCCCTGGCGTTCTGATTCCCCAGGATTTCCGTGCAAAAAGTGGTTCAATTAATTTCCAATAATTTTCAACCTTTTTTTTTTTTCCAATCAATTTTTTAAAAATATTGAATTCAATACAGGTTATTGTATTGAATTCAACTTAAAAAAAAAAATGTTTGCAGTGAGATGTTGACGCTGTGTGATCCTGGTGTCATCAACGCCGATCGGCGGGGGACATGTCATCGCTGAGGGAGAAGCAAAATCCGTACAAGGACATGGAGGACGGCACTGGGGAAGCTATCAGAGGTACGTGACGAGGAATCAGCACGCCAATGCGGAGTATAAGACCCAGATGTGAAGGCAGGTGTATAGGGAGCCACATGTAGCCAGGTGTCAGGGTAGTCAGGAGTGTAGCCAGATGTCAGGGTAGCCAGATGTCAGGGTAGTCAGGAGTGTAGCCAGATGTCAGGGTAGCCAGATGTCAGGATAGTCAGGAATGTAGCCAGATGTCAGGGTAGCCAGGAGTGTAGTCAGTTATGGGTAGCCAAGTGTGTAGCCAGGTATATAGGGTGCCAGGTTTAGCCAGTTATAGGGAGGTAGGTGTAGCCAGTTATAGGGTGCCAGGTGTAGCCAGGAGTATAGGGTGCCAGATGTCCCCTCCCTCCCGATCTCCCCCCCCCTCGATCCTCACTTTTGGGCTGGGGGATCCCCCTCTGCGGGTGGGGGGATCCCCCTTCTGTGCGGAGTAATTTGGGCTGAGGGATCCCCCTCTGCGGGTGGGGGGATCCCCCTTCTGTGCGGGGTAATTTGGGCTGGGGGATCCCCCTCTGCGGGTGGGGGGGATCCCCCTTCTGTGCGGTGTAATTTGGGCTGAGGGATCCCCCTCTGCGGGTGGGGGGATCCCCCTTCTGTGCGGGGTATTTTGGGATGGGGGATCCCCCTCTGCGGGTGGGGGGATCCCCCTTATGTGTGGGGTATTTTGGGATGGGGGATCCCCCTCTGCGGGTGGGGGGATCCCCCTTCTGTGCGGCGTGCGGGTGGCCTCTACCCCCCCTCCCCCCATCCTCGCTTCCCCCCCCCCCCCCCCTTCCCTGTCTAAGCCCTGGCTTTGAGCAAATAGAACTACTCACCCAGGGGCCCTCTCCAGCGCAGCACTTCTTCCTCCATCGCAAAGTCCCGTCTGTTTACAGTTACATTACGAGACTTGGTGAGGTCACCAAGTATCGTAATGTAACTGTAAACAGACGGGACTTTGCGATGGAGGAAGAAGTGCTGCGCTGGAGAGGGCCCCTGGGTGAGTAGTTCTATTTGCTCAAAGCCAGGGCTTAGACAGGGAAGGGGGGGGGGAAGCGAGGATGGGGGGAGGGGGGGTAGAGGCCACCCGCACGCCGCACAGAAGGGGGATCCCCCCAACCGCAGAGGGGGATCCCCCATCCCAAAATACCCCACACCGAAGGGGGATCCCCCCCACCCGCAGAGGGGGAACCCCCATCCCAAAATACCCCGCACAGAAGGGGGATCCCCCCACCCGCAGAGGGGGATCCTCCATCCCAAAATACCCCGCACAGAAGGGGGATCCCCCCACCCGCAGAGGGGGATCCTCCATCCCAAAATACCCCGCACAGAAGGGGGAACCCCCCACTCGCCCTAGCACATTCTCTCCCTAGGGATTCCCTAGGGAGAAGCATGCAGCAGCCTTCAGAGGCTGCTGCAGCGCTGCTGATCACAGCGTGAGAGGGGAAAGTGCAGGACGAGCTGAGCTCGTCCAGAACATTTCCAGCAAGTTTTCTTTGGACGACCTCAGCTCGTCCAGAACGCTAGGCAGGTTAAATGCCCCAGTCCACAAATCTGGCTATAAAACCTCAGCTAGGAAGATTTAGAGTTGTAGATCTTTGGAGATAGCAGGACGCTAACAAACAAACAAACACAGAACATTTATATTGCGATTTTCTCCTGGCGGACTCAAAGCGCCAGAGCTGCAGCCACTAGGACGCGCTCTATAGGCAGTAGCAGTGTTAGGGAGTCTTGCCCAAGGTCTCCTACTAAATAGGCGCTGGCTTACTGAACAGGCAGAGCCGAGATTCGAACCCAGGTCTCCTGTGTCAGAGGCAGAGCCCTTAACCATTACACTATCCAGCCACGCTAGGACATCCTGGTTTCTGACCAGCAACCGCGTTCTCCTCGCAAACAACGCTCAGATCTATATGCTGGTAACGTTGATTCCCGTTTTGTATTTCTGCAAACTGTCTTGGTGTGTATTTTTGTTTCTAGTATCTTTGTAATTTTTACTTTGTTTTTGTAAATCTTTTGTATATATTATTTTTTGCATTGTTCAACTTTTTTTTTTCTGGAATATTAAATCCTTATTTAATAAGTTTGACTTCTGATGTACTAAACTAGCTCATAGCCTAGAAAGAGACTGCAGTGTAATTTACGTTACAAGTTCAGTGCCTGATTGTGCCTTGCTACTGTACGATTGTAGTGTGTGTGTGTGTGTGTGTGTGTGTGTGTGTGTGTGTGTGTGTGTGTGTGTGTGTGTGTGTGTGTGTGTGTGTGTGGCGTTCCCGTGTTTGGCCTAAGCGCAAAGCTGACCCAAATACGAAAACGCAGACTGCGTGCAGATCACTCGACAGCAGAGTGGGAATCGTTGAAGTGTCTAGCAGCAGCTAGTGGTGGCAGTAAGAAGTGCTTTGAGGGGCGAAAGCCTTGTTGTAGCTGGAATAAGGCTGCTCCCCGCTTGATCTGGTCAAACCCGCAGTCGGGAACCGTATCTGCAGGCGTGCTGCGGGGCTGGTTCCTGACACTACTTATAACAACAAAAATATCCATATCTTGTTTTTATCACCACCAATTAAGTTTACTTTGGGTGGTACATTTTGCTAAAAATGATTTTATGCAATATGCATTTTAACAGGAATAACTAGAAAAAAATTGAAAAAAATGATTTCACAGTTTTCAGCTGTTTTAAAATAAAACTTGCTACTGTGTATAAAACCCACTCATTTTGTTTGCCCATTTGTCCTGGTTATTATGACATTAAAATTATGTCCTTAGTACAATGTATGGCAACAAATTTTATTTGGAAATAAAGGTGCATTTTTTCCGTTTTGCATCTGTCACTATTACAAGTCCTTACTTGCAAAAATAACTATAATATACACTCACTAGTAGACCCAAGCCTGCTTAAAAAAAGGGCTCTAGGTCTTTTTTTTTACTGCCGCCGCCAGTCACTGCGCATGCGCGCGCGCGCCCGCAACTGCCCACCCACCAACCCCTCTCCCTGGTTCCTGCACATGCGCAGTAACAAAATAACGGACACTGCATAACTGCTGGACGCAGCAACACAGGCTCATTATTATACACTCATGACATACAGTACAGACCAAAAGTTTGGCCACACCTTCTCATTCAAAGAGTTTTCCTTATTTTCATGACTATGAATATTGTAGATTCACACTGAAGGCATCCAAACTATGAATTAATACATGTGGGTGGAAGTATAGTACATAACCAAAAAGTGTGAAACAACTGAAAATATGTCAAAATTTAGGTTCTTCAAAGTAGCCACCTTTTGCTTTGATTACTGCTTTGTACAGTCTTGGCATTCTCTTGATGAGCATCAAGAGGTAGCTACCTGAAATGGTTTTCACTTCACATGTGTGTCCTGTCAGGTTTAATAAGTGGGATTTCTTGCCTTATAAATGGGGTTGGGACCATCAGTTGCATTGTGGAGAAGTCAGGTGGATACGCAGCTGATAGTCCTACTGAATAGACTGTTAGAATTTGTATTATGGCAAGAAAAAAGCAGCTAAGTAAAGACAAATCATTACTTTTAAAGTGGATCCGAGATAAACTTTTACTCATTGCATAATTGTGTTCATTTCATATAGTTTATATGGCATTCCTCAACCAAATACTTTTTTTGTTTTGTTTAAATACTCTAATTCCCTATAAACTAAACAAGCCTTGCTCACAGCTCCTTTTGTGCCTTGGCACTGTAGCAAGGGCTTATTGGAGCTTAGTCTGGGCAGGAGGAGGTTACTAGCCATTGATTTCAGAGGCAGAGGGGAGGAGGAGAGGGAACTGAATTTACACACAGGCAAGCTGATAGCATCTCCAGCCCTCAGCCTATGACAATGTGACAAACAGAACATGGCTGCCCTCTGTATTACAGGAATAAATGATCAAAAACTTTTGAAGCGGTTTGCAGCTAGATATGCTGTGTAAACTATCTAAACTTTAGATAAGCTATATAGACAAGTTACTTGTTATAGTTAGTTTTTCATCTCAGATCCGAGATGAAAAACTATAACAATTAACTTGTCTATATATCTTATCTAAAGTTTAGATAGTTTACACAGCAAATCTAGCTGCAAACAGCTTTAATAGCAAATCATTATTTCTTCCTGTGATACAATGACAGCAGCCTTGTTTGTAAACATTACACAGAGGCAGGCTTATCTGTATCTTGAGCACTCAGCCTGTGAAAAAAACCTAATCCCCCCCCCTCCCTCCTCCCCTCTGCCTCTGAAATCAATGGCTAGTAACACCTCCTCCTCCTGCCCAGACTGAGCTCCCATGAGCCCTTGCTACTGCCAATGCTCTCTGAAAACCTGTGGGCGTGGTTTATTTAGTTTATAGGGAATTAGAGTATTAACCACTTAGCAACCCTTGCCACGCTTATCTACGCCCCTTTAAAATTCACCTGGGGCACAGGGGCGTAGATAGGCATCTCCTGTTTGTTTTCCCGCTGTGAGCGTTCGCGCGAATGCGCGGTCGCGTGCACGCGGATTTGCGGTCGCGATCGGCACCCGCTGGTCAGCCAATCAAAGTGCTTACAAGTTTGAATGAGCACTGCCAAAGCCAATGGCAGTGCTCATTCATTCAGAATGTGTGTAAACACTGAATCAGTCACTATGCTGTTACAGTTACTGAGATCACTCGTGAGAGGATCTCAGATAACTAATACAGCATTAGTGAGTGATCAGCATCAGTTAGGTTTTTTTTAAAATAAATTTTACCCCCATTAAGCCCATTAACCCTTGCCTCCCTAAAATGTTAAAATTGCTGTGGTTTTTAGGGGAAAAACCCTGTGGTAGAGAAGTGGTTAAAACAAAAAAGTATTTGGCTTAAAGAGGAACTCCAGTGAAAATAATGTAGTAAAAAAAGTGCTTCATTTTTTACCATAATTATGTATAAATGATTTAGTCAGTGTTTGCTCATTGTAAAATCTTTCCTCTCCCAGATTCACATTCTGACATTTATTACATGGAGACATTGTTACTGTGGGCAGGTTATTTAGCTGTTTCTAGCTGCTCTGGCTGTTAGACAGCTAATAACAGCTGTTTCCTGTCTCTGAACATTGTTACATTGTGGCTGTTTGCCAGGAGTACCGCGGTCTTCAGAGGTTCTTGTGGGAGGGATTTCAGCACAAAATCAGTCACACAGCGCCCCCTGATGGTCTGTTTGTGAAAATCATTGTCTTTCTCATGTAAAATGGGGTATCAGCTACTGATTGGGAAAAAGTTCAATTCTTGGTTGGAGTTTCTCTTTAAGGAATGCCCTATAAACAATAGGAAAGGAACACAATTATGCAATGAGTAAAAGTTCACCTTTGATCCACTTTAAGAAATGAAGGTCAGTCAGTCCGAAAAATTGGGAAAACTTTGAAAGTGCCCTCAAGTGCAGTCTCAAAAACCATCAAACGCTACAAAGAAACTGGCGCACATGCGGCCCGCCCCAGGAAAGGAAGACCAAGAGTCACCTCTGCTGCGGAGGATAAATTAATCCGAGTCACCAGCCTCAGAAATTGCAGGTTAACAGCAGCTCAGATTAGAGACCAGGTCAATGCCACACAGTGTTCTAGCAGCAGACACATCTCTAGAACTAGGTTCCAACCACCGTGTTTTTGTGCGATGCAGAAAAGGTGAACGGATGGTGTCTACATGCCTGGTTCCCACCGTGAAGCATGGAGGAGGAGGTGTGATGGTGTGGGGATGCTTTGCTGGTCACACACACACACACACACACACACACACACACACACACACACACACACACACACACACACACACACACACACACACACACACACACACACACACACACACACACACACACACACACACACACACACACACACACACACACACACACACACACACACACACACACACACACACACACACACACACACTTTTCCTCTTGTGTACTGAACAGTACGCAGAGGAAGTCGTTTCTGTCAATGTGATCATTGATCACAGGCACTTCGATCAGTGAATGAACACAGTGTTCCCATTCACCGATCAGTCGGCTAATGGGCGGGTGCTCGCAGCGGATGTTCTTGGAAGGGTACATATAGCTACGTCCCTGAGGCTAAGATAAAGTCCTGCGGGGTGTAGATATACTGTACCAGTCCCAAGAACTGGTTAAATAGCGTACGTTAAAGGGAACCAAAAGTGAAATAAAAGGCCTTTCCAGCTCCCTGTAGTTGCCCTGGTTCCTCGCTGCTGTTCCACTCTTTAGCCTTCAGCAGCTGAGCCCCTGAAAGCTGGCCAACTGGGCCAGTCGTTGGCCAGTCGTTGGCTGAAAAGCATGCACGGCCCTTCTCTGTGTGCCTCTTTGATTGCGCTCCTGTTGGTGGGTGTGTTCTGTGCAGTAGCAATTTTTGAAGTGCAGAACATTCCGATCTGGAGGCGTGCAGCCTGTGGCTGCACATGCAGCTTTCAGAATGGTATAGGTGCTGAATGGAAGAGTACAGAAAGATGGCAAGGGACCAGGAGGACTACACGAGCCTGGAAGAAGCCCCAGGTACAGTGCTACCCATAATTATTCATACCCATGGCAAGTTTTGACTTAAAGTTACTTTTATTCAACCAGCAAGTCATTTTTTGGCAGGAAAGGACATGGGTGTCTCCCAAAAGATAAGACCACGATATACAAGAGGCATTGTTGTGGAAAAATAAAAACATTTCTCAGCTTTTATTTACATTTGAGCCAGAAGTGTCCAGTCCAAAATTATTCATACCCTTCTCAATAATCAATAGAAAACCCTTTATTAGCTATTAAAGCAATCAAACACTTAGGGCTGGTGCACACCGAGCGGCTTTTTCAGCGTTTCTGCAGCCGCTTGCGGCTGCGGATCCGCTTGGTCAATGTATCTCAATGGGGTGGTTCACACCAGAGCTGGAGGCGTTTTGCAGAAACGAAAAATGCCGGGGTGAGGCATTTTTTGGATTGCGGGTGTGTTTCTGCCTCAATGTTAAGTATAGGAAAACCGCAAACCGCTCTGAAAAACGGCACTTCAGAGCGGTTTTGCAGGCGTTTTTGTTACAGAAGCTGTTCAGTAACAGCTTTACTGTAACAATATATGAAATCTACTATACTGGAAACCGCAGCAGCAATCCGCAAAACGCTAGCAAAACGCCATAGAAAAATAAAAAAAAGCGTTTCAAAATCTGCTAGCATTTTGCGGATCTGCTAGCGGTTTTTGGTGTGCACCAGGCCTTACTATAATTGCAGACCAGCTTTTTGCATGCCTCCACAGGTATTTTTGCCCATTCATCTTTAGCAGTGAGCTTTAAATCTTTCAGGTTGGAGGGTCTTCTTGCCATCTTCCTGATCTTTAGCTCCCTTCACAGATTCTCAATTGGATTCAAGTCAGGACTCTGGCTGGGCCACTCCAAAACGTTAATAGTGTTGTCTGTTTACCATTTCTTCAGCACTTTTGCAGTGTGTTTTGGGTCATTGTTATGCTGAAATGTCCACTGGTGGCCAAGGCCGAGTTTCTCTGCAGACTGCCTGATGTCGTTTTATGGTGCGGTTTACTGTGATTAGGTTCCCTGATCCATTGGCTGATAAACACCCCCAAAGCATTAGGTTCCCACCACCATGTTTGACAGTGGTGATGATGTTCTTTGGGTTTTAGGCTTCTCCTTTATTATGCTAAATGAAATAAACATCATTGTGACCAAACAATTCCTTTTTTTTTTGTTTCATCTGACCATAATACAGAAGACCAGAAGTCTTTTTCTTTGTCCAGATGAGCATTTGCAAAAGCCAAGCGAGCTTTTGTGTGCCATATCTGATGAAGTGGAGTCCTCCTTGGTCTGCATCTGTGGAGAAGCCTATGACAGCCGATCGCATGATTGGCCGGCTGAGGGGAGGGAGGCGATTTCTACCCCAAAAAAAAAAGAATTAGAAAAAAACAGTACAAAAAAATGAACATAAGTATTTATTGATAAAAAAAAAAACACAAGGGGGGTGATCAGACACCACCAACAGAGCTCTCTGTTGGTGGGGAGAAAAAGGGGGGGGGGGCATTCGTGCGCTGTGTTGTGTGGCCCAGCAGCTTGGCCTTTAAAGCTGCAGTGGCCAATTATGAAAACAGCCTGGTCTTTAGGGGGTTTACCACTGTGGTCCTCAAGTGGTTAAATACATACAGGGTGCATTTCTGTTATGTTTTCCCTGTGTCCTGTGCAAGGGTTCAGGTCCACTTTAATAATTTATATATCACCATCATCATCTGTGATTCTGAGTCTGATCCCCTTATTTTGCCCAATCAGCGGTATCTTATATAAATGTGGGACAGCACTACACCTCTAACAGTGTTTGGTAGCTAATCTTTTAAATAAGTTGCAGATTTGTTTTTGAGGTGTGCTTTATTGAATTGGATTGTGATTTAGAGAATGTGGAAGCTGACAATTCATTAATACTGGGTGACTTTCTTCCATTGCTCTGTGATCCAGGTATGATAGTCCAGTGCTCATTGTAGGTGGAGTGAGAATGCACACTCTGGTCAGCAGGTTTGCAGTCCCAAAAGAAATGCAACGTGTTAAGATGTTTTGTACCATTCTCTCACGCTAGCATTAAATCCAATGTTTAGATAAAAAAATAATTCAACAGTGCTAATGCTGTGAATAAAGCACTGCTAAAACAATACATTTTTTTGTAGTGTTGAGGTTTGGGGCCTATTTTTTCCCCCACCTCCTACTTTTCTGCCAGGAGCTAGGACTGCATTACTGCTGCCTAGATCTGGTTGGTCTTTACACCTATACAATAATAGAAGGTGATGCACACATGTTCAAACATGACTTGGCATTAGTCTGTATTTTTCTCCTAGAGGAAGGTTCTTTTAATATTTTTTTTATGGTCTTGTTTGTGTTTGTTTTTGTTTTTATGTAGGAGCACTAACATGCTCAGTTTACTTTACGCCATTGAATGTGGATGGCTTTTTGTATACTTTTTTTTTTTTTCCTATGCTTTGGAAGTTAGGCTGGAGAGAGACTAAATGTAAAGTAGAAAAAGCAAGGCACTCTTGATGAAGTTTTGATTGTTTTATTGATTGGACATAAGAGGAGGCAGACATACATTTCTCTGACGACCCCACTCTTCTACCAGCTGGCAACAGCAGACTTAGTAAGCTGCATACACAAAGCTGTTAGTTGGGAGACAGTGGGGTTTAACCCTTTGCTATACTAGTGAAGCAGTGTGAATGTAGGTTATGGGGCTGGTGCAGACTGGGCAAACTTTAAGCGGCCCGGGACGCATGCTTTAAATTTCAACTCCTCCCTCTCTGCTGAGTTGCGAGAGGGCGCCGGGGGACTTGAAACTCACCTCGATCACCAATTCTCATGTTGCGTCTCCATGGCAACATGCCGTTACTTCAGGATGGGCCATGGTATAACACACTGGCTGCCAGCATGTAATAATCTGGGGGCGTCATGTGACTCCCTGTTGCCATGGAGATGAAACTCACCTCGATCAGAGATTTCCGTGTCGCAAGTGCCCCGCCGCCTGCTCTCAACTCTGCAGGGAGGGGGGGGGGGGGGGGGGGGGGAGAGGAATCCAGATACGGCACGTAGGCCGTAGTCTGCCTAGCGCTCAGCAAGGCCCCATTGACACTGAAGTATATTTATTTTTGTTTTACTGTGTTATAGGAATGCAGTAGCACTGATAATCATGTTACTCAATGGCCTTCCCATGTTCATCTTTAAAAAACAGCATGACGCTTTTGTCTCAGATACTGTGTGTGGGCCCTTTTCCACTAGCAATCGCTAGCGTTCACGCTGAACGCTAGCGATTGCTGAATCGCAATTACCGGCGATTCCCCGACGTTCGCGGACGCGATTTTGCTATGCTATGCACTGCATAGCAAAATCGCGGCAAATATCGCTCCGCCGCGCGTTCGCGTTCCCGGCAAAAACGAATCGCGGTAGTGGAAATGACCTACCGCGATTCCTATGTTAAAAAGCAAACCGTAGCGATTGTAAAATCGCTAGCGGTTTGCGTTTTAGCCAGCGCAAACGCGCTGGTGGAAAAGGGCCCTGTGTGTTTCTTTATCTAGTATATTTTTTGTTATGCTGGATCCACTCATTTTGACTCTTAGGAAAGTGCATGTATGAGCAGGGCTGTGGAGTTGGAGTCGGAGTCGGCAATTTTGGGCACCCGGAGTCGGACTTGGAGTCGGAGTCGTGGTTTCAGAATCTGAGCAGTCGGGAGTCGAGTCGCATGATTTTTGTACAAAATCCACAGCCCTGTTAAGTATTAGACTAAGGAGTCGAGGAGTCGGAGTCGGAGCAATTTTGGGTACCCGGAGTCGGAGCTGGAGTCGGAGTCGTGGTTTCAGAAACTGAGGAGTTGGAGTCGGAAGATTTTTGTACCGACTCCACAGCCCTGTGTATGAGTGCATCAAATAGTGTGCATGTAGCCCTCAGGTTGCCTGCAGTGTTCATACTTTTTTTTTTTTTTTTTTGATATGATGTTGTTGCGTTTGTTAAAACGCAGCTGCGACAATGTAATGTGAGAGGTTAACTAGAAGCATGTTGGGACCCAGTACAGGAATGATAGGCTGTTAGAGCATCTTGGAAGCCTCCTTAGACTATCCAGATGCTACCCTCTATGGAGGAAAGTTTCCAATCCAATTTTATCTTTATTTTTCTTTTTAGGTAAACTTTAAATTCTCTTATAAGGAGGAAGTAGGGTAGGTGGGCTCAGGTAAGCTGCACACACTAGGAGAGGATTGCTCCCAGCCCCAATGTAATCAAGTTTTGTGGGTGATGTGGTGGATTTTAGAAAGCTGTCTCTCCAGAAAGATTGCACTGTCCCTTTTAGGCTGGTTTCACACCAGGACGTTGCGTTTTAGGGGACATTATGGTCGCATAACGTGCCCCTAACGCAACGCCTGGTGCTCCCTGCTTTGGACGTCAGAGTGAGCCGCGTTGTGCAGCTCACTCTGGCGTCCGTGATGCCGTGATGCGTACTCTTGTGCGCTTGCGGCATCACGTGGTCCCACCGGCCAATCGCTGCACAGAGCGGCCGCTCCAGGAAGTAAACACTGCACGTCACTGTGCAGTGAATATTAATTAGCCATGTGCCTGGCCGCTCTCCGCTCCTCCCCAACGTTACTGAGCATGTGCAAGCAGTCTGAAAGTACTGCATGCAGTACGTTGTCTGGTGGCGCAGCGTTACACTGTAACGCAACGTGGGCACTGTGAACAGCCCATTGATTTTTCATTGCTGTGCGGTGGGGTGCGTTACAGGCTGCTCTAACGTGCGCCTGTAACGTCCCACTGTGAAACCACCCTTAGAGTAAACTCTGCTAGCATTGCCAGTTAATTGAACCACATTTATTGCAATAAGTACAGAAGTGAAATGCACAAGACTATGCAAATTTGCTATCAAGTTCATTTAAAAATGAGAGGCTGTCAGGGTTTAAACTGTTTACTGCAAAGGTTTTAGATTCTATGTAAAACCCTAACACCATCCTACAGTTGGCACCTATGTTTGCAGAGGTATTTTGGGATATTCTGTGTCTGTGTGTGCTCACCACATGCTGGTTATATTTGTCTGTCTAGCTTAAAATGTCCACATAGTAGTTTAGCTATGGTGGTAAGTCTACACTGCTACAAATGTTTCATTCTGATGGCAATAAATTAATGCTCTTACTTTATATATTAATTTAAGAGAACTCTAAAATAAGAGCAAATGCAGACACCTATAAACAATTTGACCTTTCCTTATACTAAATGTTTTCCATGTCAATTTTAAGGATACATTAACAAACATTTTCAATAAGTACAGAAGTGTATTGCACTGTGAAAGTAGCCTACAATGTTCTTATGAAGGTGCAAAATGTTAGTGTGGACTGTGCACTCACTTACTTACGCCCTAGTATACACAATGCAATTTTCCCTCAGATCAACAGGTAATCTGATAGGAACTTGTCTCATGTATAGACATCCAAACTGCTTCCCATTGATCATGCAATCGATTTTCTACCCAGAATCGATGACATTATTGAGATCTGATCAGACGGTTGGAAATTATCGGATCGATCATTCGATCTAACGGAAAATTGCATTGTGTGTACTAGGTTTTGCTGGAAGATAACATTTTGGGAGACAGAATGTCTCCCAAAATGTTATTTTCCAGTAAAGCCTAGTACACACAATGCAATTTTCCGTTAGATCGAATGATCGATCCGATAATAAAAAAAACCTAAACTGACGCAGAATCCCAAACTGATGCATTTTTACAGAATGTTCAACGTTGTACTGTAGCTATAGTTGCAAAGAAGAAATTGCAGTCATTTGTGCCCCAGCGATGCTTTGGTAAAAAGGGCGCTGCATAGACTACAATGTTAATTGCATGTATTTCAGCGCCAAGTGGGTTATTTTGGCCCTGGCGGATTTTTCTACCGGGAACAAATGAGAATCCTTCCTGTTGCTGAGGATTTCAATTAATCTTTTGCAATTCCTTGGGTATTCCTATGCTTCTGTCAGGCACCGATCACCGCCTTCGGGACAGAGTGGAGGAGTCAACAGCGGAACCAGGGGACACGTGAGTAATGGCAATCGAACACAACAGTTTGGAACCGACATGGCGGTTAGCTTAGTAGGCTTTGATTGCGTCTGTACACCAGGTGTTTTGCAGTCCGTTCCGTAAAAATGCATCAGTTTGGGATTCTGCGTCAGTTTAGTTTTTTTTGTGTGGTTTTGCAAATTTTTATGTTCTCGATAGGATCCAATTTCTGAGTTTAGCGGCGGTGCAAGAAAACGTAGCAAATGTTTACATTTTCTGCACAAGTGGATACCGAGTCTGATCCACTGACCAATAGTAGAATGTCAGTAATTTTATTGATCCACTAGCGGCTAATTTTGATCGGTTAATTTCGTAATAGATCAACTAATGTGCCAACAACACAGGTGCTTTACTGAAGCAAAGGTTTAATGAGACTTCACTTTGTTGATTTCAAACCTTAGAAACGATATCTATCTATCTATCTATCTATCTATCTATCTATCTATCTATCTATCTATCTATCTATCTATATAGTGATGTGAAAAACTATATGCCCCCTTCCTGCTTTCATATTCTTTTGCAATCAAAAACCGTTAACTATTAGTCAAAGATAACATAATTGAACACAAAATGCAGTTTTAAATGATGGTTTTTATTATTTAGTGAGAAAAAATACTCAAAACCTACATGGCCCTGTGTGAAAAAGTGATTGCCCCACTTTTTAAAAAATAACTTAACTGTGGTTTATCACACCTGAGTTCAATTTCTGTAGTCACCCCCAGGCCTGATTACTGCCACACCTGTTTCAATCAAGAAATCACTTAAATAGGAGCTATCTGACACAGAGAAGTAGACCAAAAGCTAGCGATCTTGCCAAGATCCAAAGAAATGCAGGAACAAATGAGAACAAAAGTAATTGAGATCTATCAGTCTGGTAAAGGTTACAAAGCCATTTCTAAAGCTTTGGGACTCCAGCGAACCACAGTGAGAGCCATTATCCACATATGGCAAAAACATGGAACAGTGATGAACCTTCCCAGGAGTGTCTGGCCGACCCAAATTACCCCAAGAGCGCAGAGAAAACTCATCCGAGAGGCCACAAAAGACCCCAGGACAACATCTAAAGAACTGCAGGCCTCACTTGCCTCAATTAAGGTCAGTGTTCACGACTCCACCATAAGAAAGAGACTGGGCAAAAACGGCCTGCATGGCAGATATCCAAGACGCAAACAACTTTAAAGCAAAAAGAACATTAAGGCTCGTCTCAATTTTGATAAAAAACATCTCAATGATTACCAAGACTTTTGGGATAATATCTTGTGGACCGACGAGACAAAATTTGAACTTTTTGGAAGGTGCGTGTCCCTTTACATCTGGCGTAGAAGTAACACAGCATTTCAGCAAACATACCAGCAGTAAAATATGGTGGTGGTAGTGTGATGGTCTGGGGTTGCTTTGCTGCTTCAGGACCTGGAAGGCTTGCTGTGATGGATGGAACCATGAATTCTACGGTCTACCAAAAAGTCCTGAAGGAGAATGTCCGGCCATCTGTTCGTCAACTCAAGCTAAAGCGATCTTGGGTGCTGCAGCAGGACAATGACCCAAAACACACCAGCAAATCCACCTCTGGCTGAAGAAAAACAAAATGAAGACTTTGGAGTGGCCTAGTCAAAGTCCTGACCTGAATCCTATTGAGATGTTGTGGCATGACTTTAAAAAGGCGGTTCATGCTAGAAAACCCTCAAATAAAGCTAAGTTACAACAATTCTGCAAAGATGAGTGGGCCAAAATTCCTCCAGAGTGCTGTAAAATGCTGGGTACACACTTTGAGATTTTCTGGTCAATTTACCATCAGATCGATTATATCCAACATGTCCGATTTGCTTTTCGATCGATTTCCGTGCATTTTCCGTTTTTTTCCGTGCACTCTAATAGGAAAACGATCGGAAAGCAAATCGAACATGTTGGAAATAATCGATCTGACAGTAAATCGACCAGAAAATCTCATAGTGTGTACCCAGCAAAAGACTCGTTGCACATTATCGCAAACGCTTGATTGCAGTTATTGCTGCTAAGGGTGGCCCAACCAGTTATTAGGTTCAGGGGGCAATTTCTTTTTCACACAGGGCCATGTAGGTTTTGAGTTTTTTTCTCACTAAATAATAAAAACCATCATTTAAAACTGCATTTTGTGTTCAATTATGTTATCTTTGACTATGAGTTAACGGTTTTTGATGAGCAGAAACATTTAAGTGTGACAAACATGCAAAAGAATAAGAAATCAGGAAGGAGGCAAATAGTTTTTCACATCTCTGTGTGTGTGTGTGTGTGTGTGTGTGTGTGTGTGTGTGTGTGTGTGTGTGTGTGTGTGTGTGTGTGTGTGTGTGTGTGTGTGTGTGTATATATATGTATATATATATGTGTGTGTGTGTGTGTGTGTGTATGTATATATATATATATATATATATATATATATATATATATATATATATATATATATATATATATATATATATATATATATATATATATATATATATATATATATATATATATATATATATATATGTATGTATATAATATATTTCCCAGAGCGTCCCTGGGACAGCACCCCTACTCTGAGACTTGTCTCCCCTCCCAATTCTGGACAGGAAGCTATTAAACAAACAAATTTGCATAATGGACAGCAGTACATGTATAAATACAAGCCACTTACAATGATCCTCAGTTGTTTTTCCTGTCCCGGACAGGAGCGGATGGAGGGGTCTCTGTGCTCCCATGTCAGGTGGCAGGTGCAGTGTGTGGGGCAGGCAATGACTGGCTGAGCAGGGGACTCAGTGTGCTATGCGCCCAGCGTGGTGGAGGCTTCTCCTTGGAGTGCGGAAGTTTTATGGACGGCAGAGCGCTAACCGGAAGTTCCGGCGGAAGCGCGATGACGTCATGTGCAGGCGTCCCACATGACTGGTCACATGATCAGGCCTGATTGCAGGCCCGCAGCGGTGATCATTACGGCGATTGGCTGCTGGACACAGAGGCAGCTGCTGGCAATTGAGGAGGAGGGTAAAGGCAGCCATACACTGGTCGATGTGCCATCAGATCGACCAGCTGACAGATCCCTATCTGATCGAATCTGATCAGATAGGGATCGTATGGCTGCCTTTACTGCAAACAGATTGTGAATCGATTTCAGCCTGAAACCGATCACAATCTGTTCAGCTGCTCCTGCCGCCTGTCCCCCCCCCCCCCCCCCCCCCCCCCCCCGTATACATTACCTGATGCGGGCTCCCGGGCGTCTTCTCGGCATCTTCTCAGCGCTGCACCCGCTCCATCCCGGCGCTTCCTGTGTCACTCCGTGACCAGGAAGTTCAAATAGAGCGCCCTCTATTTGAACTTCCTGGGTCACTGCAGTGACCCAGGAAGCACCGGGATGGAGCGGGTGCAGCGCTGAGAAGATGCAGAGAAGACGCCCGGGAGCCCACATCAGGTAATGTATTTTTCATCGGATCCGCCGCCGCTAGCGACGCGCACTTTACCCGCGGGCGATCGAGGGTAATTTCCCGCACGGCGCGATCGACGGACCGATCCGATTTCGGGAGGAAATCGGATCGTCGGCGGCGTTTACCGCGAACGATTGGCAGCAGATTCGATCCCAGGATCGAATCTGCTGTCGAAACGGCCGGGAATCGGGCCAGTGTATGGCCACCTTTAGATTTAAAAAAGATTTGTTGTTTGTCCATGACTCAATGCTGTTTGGTGGATCATGGAGGACGCCGCAGGCCTTTCCTCACTGCAATCTGCAGGGACTGGCTCTGAACCCTCTCTGGTGAGACATTGTTTGTGCTATTTCTGCGGAATATGCTGTTTAAGTTACACTGAGGGGACTGATAGTTTTTTTTCTTATCTATATATTTCAGCCTAAACTTCCAAAAGCTGACAAAGATAAGGAAAAGGATAAATCATCTCAGTCCACTCTGAGTAAACACTCATCATCCTCCAAAGAAAGACGATGTGCTATCTGCAATAATCGCATATCCTCATCTGCTCCTTCATCTAAGAAATTATGTCAGTATTGTACAGATAAAATTGTCAAGGATGAATCCCCAGTAGTTTTCAAAGACTTAATGGGATGGATGCGCTCGGAGATGTCTTCAGCCATAAAAGAAATTAAGGATTCTGCTATAGCATCATCCTCATCAGCTGTAGCAGATCCTATGGAAGACATCCCCCCCTTTGGAGGGCACTTCCCCTATGGAGGGCACTTCGGCTATTCCTGATGTCACTGTCCCTATACCTTCCCTATCTGTTCCTAAGAGAAAAAGGGGAGAGGATTCAGAGGAGTCAGAAAATTCTGGGGAGGAGGGTGAAATATCTTCCTTTGAAGAGATTTCCGCTGAGGATACATCTGATAGACCAGACAAAGGGCAGAAATTTGCTTTTTCTCCGGACCTAATGAAGAATCTGTTATCTGATATGCATACGGCTATGGGTATTACAGTTGAACAGAGGACTTTGACACCCTTGGATCAGATGTACGAAGGTTTGTCAGATCCCCAGTCCAGTTTTATCCCAGTTCATTCTTCTCTAAAAAATATGATTAAGAAGGAGTGGGATGAACCTGAAAAGAGAGCCTTTTGGCCTCGGTCATTAAATCGTAGATACCCGTTTTGTGCGGAGGACCAGAAATTCTGGGGTACATCTCCCAAGCTTGACCCATCTTTTTCCAGGGTGTCAAAGAAAACAGATTTGCAGTTCGAAAATTTTGGAAACTTAAAGGATCCAATTGACAAAAAAGCGGATAATCTCCTCAGAAGAGCATGGGAGTCCTCATCACTAACTTTTAAACCTGCAGTAGCTTCGACAGCAGTGGGTAGATCCCTGAAATACTGGTTGATGGAAACACAGGACAAGATTGCTTCTGGTGTTCCTAGGGAGGAGATATTAAAGGACTTTCCAAAACTATTCAATTCCACCAATTATCTCACTGATGCAGCAGATGATACGGTGAAGTTGACAGCCAGGACCACGGCTTTAGTAAATTCTGCTAGACGTGGTATATGGGTAAAGACGTGGCAGGGAGATAACTCTTCCCGCTCTAAATTATGTAGTCTACCCTGTGAGGGGGAATTTCTTTTTGGCTCTAAGTTAGAGCAGACTTTGGAAAGAACTGCTGATGCTAAAAAGAATTTTCCTGTTAAAAGGAGGACCTTTCCACCCAAACGCTCCTTTCGTTCCTCTAAACCTGAACAAGAACCCAAGACTTCATCGAGAAAGAGATGGGGTCCAAGTAGGCCTCAGAAAGCCAAATCAAATTTTGCCCATACCTCCCAGCAAAATAAACGATGACGTCAGGATCCCGGTGGGGGGAAGACTGGCCCATTTTTACGAGAAGTGGCTCCTTCTTCCTCAAAATCTCTGGTTACAGAAAATTGTGTTAGAAGGGTATGCCATAGAATTTCAGTATCCCCCCCCTCGAAGGTTCTGGGTAAATCAAAGGCCAAAGACAGAGATTCAAACAATGGTATTACAAAACGAAGTGACTATGTTACTACAAAAAAGAGTTATCAGAGAGGTCCCATCATGCCAGAGGGGTCAGGGATATTATTCACCGGTCTTTCTTGTAAAAAAGCCTCAGGGGGAGTTCCGCTTCATCCTCAATCTGAAAGGGTTGAACAAGGCCGTAAAATATCGAAGATTCAGGATGGACAATATCACCTCTGTTATAAGTCTGTTACAGAAGGATTGCTTCCTGGCATCATTGGATCTCAAGGACGCCTATCTACACATCCCGATAGAGCTACAGTCTCAGCAGTTCCTAAGGTTTGCCATCAGCATTCAGGAAGAGGTAAGGCACTTCCAGCTTAACGCTTTACCTTTTGGATTAGCCTCGGCTCCTTGGTTGTTCACGAAGGTCATGTCCGAGGTCTTAGCTGTTTTGAGGAAAAGATCTATTAATGTTTTGGCCTACCTGGATGATCTTTTGTTTTGGGGTGAATCAGTAAATTCCTTGAAAATCCAGATTAATTCAGCTCTGGAATTGCTCCAATCTCTAGGATGGCTTATTAACTGGTCTAAATCATCTATTCAACCTAAACAGACTATGGAATATTTAGGTTTTGTTATTTCTACTTGTGATGAGAAAGTGTTTTTGCCTCAGAGAAAGATAACTGCTATTCTTAATACTGTTCTTTCTTTTCAGACCACAGGTGCCATTACGCTAAGAAGGGCTATGTCGGTTCTAGGCCTTCTAACCTCCTCCTTCCCTGCAGTCCAGTGGGGACAACTCCATTCAAGAATACTGCAAAATTGGATCCTAAAGAATTGGAACAGAAAGGTGACGTCCTTAGAAAGAAGATTGCTAATTCCTTTCAGAGTAAAGGCAGCTCTCAGCTGGTGGCAGAATCCAGTTCGTCTGTCCGAAGGTCGACCGTGGTTTTCTCCAGTCGAAAAAATCATGACAACAGACGCCAGCTCCTGGGGATGGGGGGCTCATATAGACTCACTACCAGCACAGGGTCAGTGGTCCACTTTGATGAAAGGAAGATCGTCAAACAGCAGAGAGTTACAGGCAGTATGGATGGGCCTACTTCACTTTTGCAATTAAATCAGCCACTGTCATGTTCTAGTACGTTCAGACTAGAACATACAGTGTAGTGGCGTACATCAACAGGCAAGGAGGAACGAAAAGTCATCTTTTATGGTCTCAGACCTCAAAAATCCTATTGTGGGCGGAGAAAAATCTAAAATCCATCAGAGCAGTGCATCTGAGGGGTGTAAACAATTATCTTGCGGATTACCTAAGCAGATCGGCTCTAAAGCAGGACGAGTGGGCCCTGAACTCGGAGGTTTTCCAGGAGATCTGCATGACATGGGCACATCCAGAAGTGGATCTATTTGCAAGGAGGAGCAACGCAAGGTGTCAACTCTTTTGTTCCCTATGGCCCCAGGACAGGCCATGGGCGATAGATGCCTTTTCGATAGATTGGAGTGTCAGACTAATGTATGCTTTTCCCCCTCTATCCCAGATCCCGAAGGTTCTCAGCAAGATTTGTCGAGACAGGGCTCGATTAATTCTGATAGTTCCATTTTGGCCGAAAAGACCGTGGTTCAGTCTATTACAGAGGTTATCGATCAGTCCTCCGTTGCTTTTACCTCAACGTCCGGATCTATTGCAGCAGGGGCCAGTTTTTCATCCAAATCTTCAGCAGATGCGTCTCTCTGCATGGAACCTGAGTGGAACATTTTGAAGTCTAAGGGGTTTTCAGATGGTCTTTCGGAAACCTTGATTCAAAGTCGAAAGAAAGTGACGAGTAATTTATCAGAAGGCCTGGCGAGTCTATAATAGCTGGTGTTTGGAGAGATCTATGAATGTTCATTCATCGACATCAGTTTTAGAATTCCTGCAGGCAGGGTTTGAAAAAGGACTGAGTATTAGTACATTAAAAGTTCAGACAGCGGCAATCAGTGTTTTCCTACAAAGAAGACTAGCCCAGGAGGAGTTCATTCTTCGTTTTTTTCAGGCAATTAAGAGGTTACGTCCAGTGTTGTTTCCGAGAACCCCGTCTTGGGATCTAAACATAGTCTTACAGGCTATGTGTGGTCCTCCCTTTGAGCCAATTGACCAAGTTTCGGAAAAATTGTTCTCCTTGAAGATGGCATTTCTTCTTGCGATTACTTCGGCAAGAAGGGTAGGAGAGTTACAGGCTTTGTCAATTAAGCCTCCCTACTGTATTATTTCAGAAGACAAGGTTACTTTGAGGCCAGATATTGCCTTCCTTCCAAAAGTAGTTTCAACTTTTCACAGAACTCAGGAGATATTTCTTCCTTCATTTTGTGAGAAACAGTCTAATGAAAAAGAGAAACAGCTTCATTGTCTGGATGTCAGAAGGTGTCTACTTCAATACTTGGAGAGGTCTAAATCATGGAGGAAGACAGATGCTTTGTTCATCCTGTTTGCTGGAAAGAATAGGGGGCTCCGTGCATCAAAGCCAACTATTTCTAGATGGATAAGACAGGCTATTCTAATGGCATATCAATCACAGGGTAAGGTCCTTCCAACATCTGTCAAAGCTCATTCTACAAGAAGTGTCGCAACCTCATGGGCAGAGAGGGCTGGAGCTTCCATCGAGCAGATTTGTAGAGCGGCTACCTGGTCCAGCCAGAACACATTTGTAAAACATTACAGACTAAATTTATTATCAAGTGGTGATCTAGCCTTTGGTAGAAAAGTTCTACAGGCAGTAGTCCCACCCTAATGAGAATCTTGTTTATCGTCTCAGAGGAGGGGTGCTGTCCCAGGGACGCTCTGGGAAAGACCACACTTACCTTCGGTAAGGTCTTTTCCAGTAGTCCAGGGGGCAGCACCCCTACTTCCCACCCTATGTGGGAAACTATTAAGAAGAAATTTTGCAAGCATCGTATGGTGAGTCCGGGTCATCTTTGTTATTACTGAGGATCATTGTAAGTGGCTTGTATTTATACATGTACTGCTGTCCATTATGCAGATTTGTTTGTTTAATAGCTTCCTGTCCAGAATTGGGAGGGGAGACAAGTCTCAGAGTAGGGGTGCTGTCCCCTGGACTACTGGAAAAGACCTTACCGAAGGTAAGTGTGGTATATATATATATATATATATATATATATATATATATATATATATACATATATATATGTATATGTGTATGTGTATGTGTATATGTATATATATATATATATATATATATATATATATATATATATATATATATATTGTGACAGGGTGTCACAATGTTTATCAGAGAAAGTGCTGGATGGTGTATATGTTGCACCACGATTCCAGCACTTCATGTGTTAAAAGGCTCCAGGAATATTGTTGTTTTCTTCTTTCCTGAAGCCTATTGGGAAAAAGGAAACCAGTCTAGGGTCCTGGAGCCGGTCAGGGAAGAGCTGGGTGGGTTCCCTGACCACCTGGAGCCAGTCCGGGTTTTTCCTATCTGTGTGCTGCTCACACAGGTGTAGTACTTAAGTTAGCAGGCTGGACAATGGGGGAGCTTCCTGTATGCAGTCTGCCTGAAAGCTGCAAGGAAAAGGAGCTCTGTGAGTAATTGCAAACCTGCTAAACTGTAAGTTGCTCTGTTTTGTTTCATGGACTGTGATCAAATACATTTGTGTTGCTAGTATAGACAGGACTGCTGAGTGAGGTAGGCAGGAGCCAGACGGCTATGTTTATTTTCCTTTTTGTTTATTGTTTTGAGCAACTTGCAAAATAAAGCCTGAGCAACAGACTGGTTGTATGGGAAAAACTGGTCACTACCCCTGTTTGTGCATGGTGGAATCCTGCAAGAGGCTGCAACAGTCCACAATTGGTGCTCGGATGCGGGCATAAAGATTCCCTACCAAGTGCGTTTCATCTAGCAAGTTGGTTGCATTGCATCACGTCTGCTGTTTGTAAAAACGATGGAAGATCTTGTGTTACGCTTGGCTCAACTTAGTGCAGCCCAGCAAGAGGCAAATGTGCTGCAGCGAGAGACTAATGCACAGCAGGCTGCCCAGCAGGAGGCGCTGGCTGCACAGCAGGCTGCCCAGCAGGAGGCACAGCAGGAAATTGTACGTCTGCTGAGTGCTCAGGTGACAGCCCTGGCTGAGGCAGCAGAGAGAGATAGGAATGTGCAAGCTGAAGCTGCCAGGAAAGACAGAGAAACCCTTGCGGAGGTTCTGCAGCAGCTGAACTTGCGCCAGGAACAAGCTGGCAGTGCCACTGGTAACAGTGGGTTGGTTAAAGCAAGCCACTTTCTCCAAAAGATGACTCCACATGATGATGTGGAAGCATTTCTGAATACATTTGAGCGTACAGCAGAGCGAGAGGCGTGGCCTAAGACCCAGTGGGCAGGCTTGGTTGCTCCGTTTCTAACCGGTGATTCTCAGAAAGCATATTTTGATTTGACTGCTGAGGATGCTCAGGACTATGAGAAATTAAAACTAGAAATTCTCCGCCGGTTGGGGGTCACTCCAGCTGTGCGGGCCCAACGAGTGCACCGTTGGAATTACCTGTCTAATAAGTCTCCCAGGTCACAGATGCATGATCTGATTTATCTTGTGCGAAAATGGTTACAACCTGAGATACTCACTGCACCCCAGATTGTCGAAAGGGTCACGATGGATCGATTCTTGACAGCTCTGCCGCATGAGTTAAGAAAGTGGGTTAGTCATGCTGATCCAAAGTCCGCAGATGAGTTGGTTGAGATGGTAGAACGCTACCTAGCGGCAGAAGGGTTTTTAGCAGGTGTGTCGGCTCCAGAGAACTTACCTGCAAAGCGGCGTCTGCCAGCAGGGCCAGGAAGAGGCACATCAGCCCTAAGTTCTCCTGGGGGTTCTAAAACATGGGTGAAGACCAACATGGATACCAGGTTTTCGAAAGATACTCTACCAGGCTCCAGTATCCAGTGCTGGCGGTGTAAAGCTTGGGGGCATGTAGCTGCCAAGTGTCCTATGGTCACAGAGCCCATGGAGTGTGAAGCAGCACGGCGGTTATCCTTCTTTGCCCATCCTGCGTGTCTGACATCTGCTGTGGCCCACATGGCGCTGGTCAAAGTGGGTGGAAGGAGTGTCCAGGCATTGCTAGACTCTGGGAGCCTGGTCACGCTTGTACATTCAGATCTGGTAGCACCAGACCAGATGAAAAAACAGTGTATTGGTGTTTTGTGCATACATGGTGATGCAAAGAGTTATGGTACAGCGGTGGTCCCAATTGAAACCCAATTTGGTGTAACACCCCATGAGGTTGGAGTGTCTAAATCATTGATGCATAGTGTTATACTGGGACGTGACTTTCCCTTGTTTTGGGAACTCTGGAAGGTCGAGTTCCCACCCCAGACTCCCTTAACTTTGGGAGATGAATGTTCAGCTTCTTTGCCAGAAATTGGGGACTCAAGTTCTGAAGTCTCAGCTGTAAGGGTAGCCCCAGTTGAGCCTGACCAATTCCCTCTCTCTGTGTTGGTTGGGGACACTGAAGCGTCCCAGGAGACTGTGGAAGAGTCACCTATGCCAGAACTGGAGTATTCTCAGGATAACTTTGGCACATCCCAGTTAAGGGATCCAACCTTAGCTCATGCTTGGGAAAATGTGGCTGTGATTAATGGTGTTGCCCAGGGTACAGGATTGGAGAATGTGTATCCTCACTTTGTTGTCAACCATAATCTCCTTTATCGTGTTGATAATATAAGAGGTGAAATGGTGGAACAACTGGTTGTTCCTAGTTCACACAGAAAAATTGTACTTGACCTGGCTCATAAAAACCCAATGGGAGGACACTTGGCTGCTGAGAAGACTCAGCAACGAGTGCTCCAAAGGTTTTTTTGGCCTGGGGTGTTTGCAGAAATCAAACGTTACTGTGGGTCTTGCCCAGAATGTCAGTTGACGTCCCCTGCTCCTCATTTCCGGGGCCCCTTGGTACCACTACCCATCATTGAGGTACCTTTTCACCGGATTGCTATGGATCTGGTGGGGCCCCTGGTGAAGTCTGCAAAGGGACATCAATACATTCTGGTGGTTTTAGACTACGCCACAAGATATCCAGAGGCGATTCCCTTACGGAACACATCAGCTAAAACAATTGCCCGGGAACTGTTTCACATGTTTGCTAGAACAGGTATACCCAAAGAGATCCTGACAGATCAAGGAACGCCCTTTATGTCTAGGGTAATGAAAGATTTGTGTAAATTACTGGGTATACAACAGTTAAGGACATCAGTCTACCACCCTCAAACTGACGGGTTGGTAGAGCGATTCAATAAGACTCTCAAAAGTATGTTAAAAAGGGTGGTTGATGCAGACGGGAGAGACTGGGATTGCCTACTCCCTTACTTGATGTTTGCAGTTCGTGAAGTACCTCAGTCATCTACTGGGTTTTCCCCGTTTGAGCTTTTGTACGGGCGACACCCCCGGGGACTTTTAGATATTGCAAAAGAATCATGGGAAGAGGAGCCTTCTCCTCACCGCTCAGTTGTGGAACATGTTTTACAGATGCAGGACCGCATCACAGCAGTAATGCCCATAGTTCAGGAACATATGAGGCAGGCTCAAGAAGCCCAGAGTCGTATCTATAATCGGGGAGCCAGACTCAGGGTTTTTGAGCCAGGTGATCGGGTCCTGGTTCTGGTCCCCACAGCAGAAAGTAAATTTCTAGCAAAGTGGCAAGGTCCCTATGAAATTGTGGAAAAAATGGGGGATGTGAATTATAAAGTACACCAACCTGACAAACGGAAAAAGATACAGATCTATCATGTTAATTTAATCAAGGTCTGGAAGGACCCTTTAGTCTCAATGGCAGCTGAGCGTCTCAGTCCTTCACTCCAGGGAGGAGTTCCTGAGGTGAAGGTCTCGGAGGCTTTATCAAGGCCCCAAGCCCAAGAAGTAAAAGAATTCCTCCTTAGAAATGCTGACGTATTTTCAGATTTGCCAGGGTGCACTCATGTGATTGAGCATGATATTGTTACAGATCCACAAGCTCGGGTTCGCCTGAAGCCATATCGTATTCCTGAAGCCCGCAGGCAGGCAGTAGCAGGGGAAATTCAGAGAATGTTGGAACTAGGGGTTATTGAACCGTCACATAGTGAGTGGAGTAGCCCTATTGTCTTGGTACCAAAACCTGATGGTTCATTGCGGTTTTGCAATGATTTTCGTAAACTTAACGAGGTCTCAAAGTTTGACACTTATCCGATGCCACGGGTGGATGAGTTAATAGAAAGGTTAGGGCCAGCAAGGTACATTACCACCCTGGATCTAACCAGAGGGTACTGGCAGATTCCACTTACTCCAACTGCTAGAGAGAAGACAGCATTTTCTACCCCACAGGGCTTGTTCCATTATGTGCGAATGCCATTTGGGCTTCATGGGGCCCCAGCCACCTTCCAGAGGCTGATGGATGAGGTCCTCAGACCACACCAGCATTTTGCATCGGCGTACCTTGACGACGTTGTGATATTCAGTTCGGACTGGGAAAGTCATCTTCCCAAAGTTCAAGCTGTTATCAACTCCATTCGGCAGGCCGGTCTGACTGCCAATCCAAAGAAGTGTGCCCTGGGCCTCGAAGAGGCACGATACCTAGGGTACATTATTGGAAAAGGCCTCATCAGACCCCAGGTCCAAAAGGTACACGCAATCAAGGAATGGCCTCAACCTTGCACAAAAAAGCAGGTCAGGACATTTCTGGGCATGGTAGGATATTACCAGAGGTTTGTCCCAGATTTTGCCACCATAGCTGCCCCACTTACGAACCTAATCAAAGGCAAAAGCTCAGGGGGAATTACTTGGAACAAAGATGCTGAGGTTGCATTCTGTAAACTCAAGGAAGTGTTATGTAGTGGGCCAGTCTTGATTGCTCCTGATTTCAAAAAAAAGTTTGTGGTACAAACGGATGCGTCCAATGTGGGCCTAGGCGCTGTGTTGTCACAGATGGTGCATGGAGAGGAGCATCCAGTGGTATACTTGAGTAGAAAATTAACTCCGGCTGAGAAAAACTATAGTATTGTGGAGCGTGAGTGTTTGGCCATCAAATGGGCCTTGGAGGCTCTACGATACTATCTGCTTGGCCGTCGGTTTCGTTTGGTGACTGATCACTCCCCCCTTACCTGGATGGCACAAGCAAAAGGTCAGAATGCGAGAGTAACTCGCTGGTTCCTGTCTCTACAAGACTACAACTTCTCAGTGGAGCACAGAGCTGGAAAGCTGCAGGCTAATGCTGATGCTCTCTCCCGCACTTATTGTATGTTTATGGAAAGTGTCCGTACCCACGGGTTCGAACAGAGGGGGGAGGTATGTGACAGGGTGTCACAATGTTTATCAGAGAAAGTGCTGGATGGTGTATATGTTGCACCACGATTCCAGCACTTCATGTGTTAAAAGGCTCCAGGAATATTGTTGTTTTCTTCTTTCCTGAAGCCTATTGGGAAAAAGGAAACCAGTCTAGGGTCCTGGAGCCGGTCAGGGAAGAGCTGGGTGGGTTCCCTGACCACCTGGAGCCAGTCCGGGTTTTTCCTATCTGTGTGCTGCTCACACAGGTGTAGTACTTAAGTTAGCAGGCTGGACAATGGGGGAGCTTCCTGTATGCAGTCTGCCTGAAAGCTGCAAGGAAAAGGAGCTCTGTGAGTAATTGCAAACCTGCTAAACTGTAAGTTGCTCTGTTTTGTTTCATGGACTGTGATCAAATACATTTGTGTTGCTAGTATAGACAGGACTGCTGAGTGAGGTAGGCAGGAGCCAGACGGCTATGTTTATTTTCCTTTTTGTTTATTGTTTTGAGCAACTTGCAAAATAAAGCCTGAGCAACAGACTGGTTGTATGGGAAAAACTGGTCACTACCCCTGTTTGTGCATGGTGGAATCCTGCAAGAGGCTGCAACAGTCCACAATATATATATATATATGTATATGTGTGTGTGTATATATATATATATATATATATATATATATATATATATATATATATATATATATATATATATATATATATATATATATATATATATATGTATATGTATATGTATATGTATGTATGTATATTGTCGCAATTGTCCTACGCTCCCCGCAGCTTCCTCTGCTCGTCCCTTGCATAAATAAGAAGCAGCCTCTCACCTCCAGCGTGCAGCTCGGAGCGGCAGACCTGCAGTCTTCCTTATTCCCCCTAGCGATTTGCTCTTACTACGCGTCATCAGTGAGGCCTGGTGCACACCAGAGGAGTTTTTCTGAGCGTTTTGAGTTTTTAAATCTGCTGCTAATGTTATCCTATGTGTCTTTGCACACTGGAGCAATGAGATTTTGTAAAAAAAACCCCATAGCATTACATTGGGAAAAGCTTTTGAAACCTCTAAAAGCTCTTCCCAATGTAATGCTATGTGTTTTTTTTTTTTTTTTTTTTTTTTTTACAAAACCTCATTGCTCCAGTGTGCACAGACACATAGGATAACATTAGCAGCAGATTTAGAAACTCAAAACGCTCAGAAAAACTCCTCTGGTGTGCACCAGGCCTAAGAGCTGGTCCGGCGGCCTGCTACCTATACTGAAGCTCCCCCATAGCCTGCTACCTATAGTGAAGCACCCCCATAGCCTGCTACCTATAATGAAGCACCCCCATAGCCTGCTACCTATAATGAAGCACCCCCATAGCCTGCTACCTATACTGAAGCACCTCCATAGCCTGCTACCTATACTGTACTGTACCTATAAAGTAGTTTTTAGTTTGTTTTTAGTTTTAGCTATTTTAGGGGGATATCTGTGTGTGCAGGTGACTATTACTGTGCATAATTATTAGGCAACTTAACAAAAAACAAATATATACCCATTCCAATTATTTATTTTTACCAGTGAAACCAATATAACATCTCAACATTCACAAATATACATTTCTGACATTCAAAAACAAAACAAAAACAAATCAGTGACCAATATAGCCACCTTTCTTTGCAAGGACACTCAAAAGCCTGCCATCCATGGACTCTGTCAGTGTTTTGATCTGTTCACCATCAACATTGCGTGCAGCAGCAACCACAGCCTCCCAGACACTGTTCAGAGAGGTGTACTGTTTTCCCTCCTTGTAAATATCGCATTTTATGATGGACCACAGGTTCTCAATGGGGTTCAGATCTGGTGAACAAGGAGGCCATGTCATTAGTTTTTCTTCTTTTATACCCTTTCTTGCCAGCCACGCTGTGGAGTACTTGGACGCGTGTGATGGAGCATTGTCCTGCATGAAAATCATGTTTTTCTTGAAGGATGCAGACTTCTTCCTGTACCACTGCTTGAAGAAGGTGTCTTCCAGAAACTGGCAGTAGGACTGGGAGTTGAGCTTGACTCCATCCTCAACCCGAAAAGGCCCCACAAGCTCATCTTTGATGATACCAGCCCAAACCAGTACTCCACCTCCACCTTGCTGGCGTCTGAGTCGGACTGGAGCTCTCTGCCCTTTACCAATCCAGCCACGGGCCCATCCATCTGGCCCATCAAGACTCACTCTCATTTCATCAATCCATAAAACCTTAGAAAAATCGGTCTTGAGATATTTCTTGGCCCAGTCTTGACGTTTCAGCTTGTGTGACTTGTTCAGTGGTGGTCGTCTTTTAGCCTTTCTTACCTTGGCCATGTCTCTAAATATTGCACACCTTGTGCTTTTGGGCACTCCAGTGATGTTGCAGCTCTGAAATATGGCCAAACTGGTGGCAAGTGGCATCTTGGCAGCTGCACGCTTGACTTTTCTCAGTTCATGGGCAGTTATTTTGCGCCTTGGTTTTTCCACGCGCTTCTTGCGACCCTGTTGACTATTTTGAATGAAACGCTTGATTGTTCGATGATCACGCTTCAGAAGCTTTGCAATTTTAACAATGCTGCATCCCTCACTATTTTTGACTTTTCTGAGCCTGTCAAGTCCTTCTTTTGACCCATTTTGCCAAAGGAAAGGAAGTTGCCTAATAATCTGCACACCTGATATAGGGTGTTGATGTCATTAGACCACACCCCTTCTCATTACAGAGATGCACATCACCTAATATGCTTAAAGAGTAACTGTCAGGCTGCAAAAGCTAATTTAAACCTCTATTCTCCTGTGTTAAACAGTTTAGAAGAAAGCCAAAAAGGCAATACTGAAGTTAAAAATCTCTCTTACTTTGTTGTTGGAGTAATAGCAAGCCTCTTTATTCCCAAGCTCCTAAGGAGGCCAGGCCGCAGGTCTTCAGGCCGCATGATACTGCAAAGCATTCTGGGGCTGCTTCTTCTCCCTGGTCCTCCCCTTCATTTGACTACCCCGCCCTAAGGCTGTTTTCACAGGGACTCATGTTACAGCAGCCTGTATCTTGCAGCCAAGCTCACAGCTCTGAAAAATCAAGTGCTGTTCATAGAGCACATGTTCTGTTAGAGTATACTGCACCAGTCCGGTATTGTTCCTAGCCACACGGCTGACTAATATTCACTGCACTTCTGTGTTGTCTGGATCATGAACCATTTAGGATCTTTGATCTGGATCTTTTTTGTGAGTTGAACCATCAGGAAGCAGGGTGAGGGAGGATATGACATCACAATTGGCTTCATACAAGACAGACAAACATGGAACCTGCCATGAGCTGTCAGGAGCATCAATCTATGCAAATACTATATAAAAAAACTGTGAAATCCAAACGTGGACAGTGAAATGCATATGTAATGCAAGTACAGCCAATATTTAGCTACTGATATATGTGTTTTTTTTTTCTGAGACCCCATACCTAACAGCTCCTCTTTAATCGGTAGTAGGCGTTCGAGCCTATACAGCTTGGAATAAGACAACATGCATAAAGAGGATCATGTGGTCAAAATACTAATTTGCCTAATAATTCTGCACTCCCTGTATATAACGCGCTCTCAGTGAGCAAATACTTCTGCTCTAACATGAACTATCTCAAGAAAAACCCAGTCTCTTAACTGCTGCTTGTGGAACTGTCTCCTTTGCTGCTCTGAGAATGGATCAGGGCTCCCTAGGAACTCATAATTTTTGATGGTCAGTGAGATGCTAATTTTGAGCTAGTGCAAGTTGTATGTTTTATGCAAATTTGAAATTTGTGCAGGTTGGGTTTGGTCTGATCAAAATCATCAGCTACTGCTTGCGATTGGTCCAAATCCAACAGCATAAACTTTTTCATAAAAATGTTCATCAACCCTACAAATATCCTTTTTCTAGTCACTGCAATTTAGCCTTTGAGTTTAACTGCCTCATATTTTTAAATGGAAGCAAATTATAGTTGTTCGATGTGGCCTGGAGGAATCCAAGCTAATCATTTGGAGTTATTTAAGACATAGGTTGTATGTACATTTTTATAAGCATTTGATATTTTCTTTTGTGTAATTCTTTTTTTCTTTTTTACTTTATAACAGCTTAAACACTGGCAAGAGGAATAGGAAACTTAACATAGGATAAAAGGAGAAAATGGGGACTCCTGGATCTGGAAGGAAACGGACTCAAATCAAAGACAGATTCTCTGCAGAAGATGAAGCCCTGAGTCATATTGCAAGAGAGGTGGGATTTTCATTACAGCACTTGGAAAATATCACTGATCATAAATGTTTTTCTTTTCCATGACTCTTTACTTGTTACTTAATCTTTAGAAAATGGTTACATTTTTAGAAAATATCTGCTAGTAAAATAATGATTATAATTAACCCATTCGCGTTCCGTCGTTTTCACTTGAGAAATGTTCACCTCCCATTCATTAGCCTATAACTTTATCATTACTTATCACAATGAACTGATCTATATCTTGTTTTTTCCGCCACCAATTAGGCTTTCTTTGGGGGTTCAATTTGCTAAGAGCCACTTTACTGTAAATGCATTTTAAAGAGACTCCGTAACAAAAATTGCATCCTGTTTTTTATCATCCTACAAGTTCCAAAAGCTATTCTAATGTGTTCTGGCTTACTGCAGCACGTTCTACTATCACCATCTCTGTAATAAATCAACTTATCTCTCTCTTGTCAGACTTGTCAGCCTGTGTCTGGAATGCTGCCAAGTTCTTCAGTGTTGTGGTTCTGTGATGCATCTCCCCCCTCCAGGCCCCTCTCTGCACACTGCCTGTGTATTATTTAGATTAGGGCAGCTTCTCTCTTCTCTCTTATCTTTTACAAGCTGGATAAATCCTCCTCTGAGCTGGCTGGGCTTTCACATACTGATGAATTACATATGGGCAGAGCTGTCTGCACTCTGCAGTAAGAAACAGCCTGACACTTCAGTGGAAGATAGCTGCAGGGGGAAAGAAACACACAAATGATCTCTTGAGATTCAAAAGGAAGGGTGTATACAGCCTGCTTGTGTATGAATGTATTTTCTATGTGTGGACATACTGTACATCAACCTACTTCCTGTTTTGGTGGCCATTTTGTTTGTTTATAAACAAACTATTTAAAACTGTTTTTAACCACTTTTAATGCGGCGAGGAGCGGCGAAAATGTGACAGAGGGTAATAGGAGATGTCCCCTAACGCACTGGTATGTTTACTTTTGTGCAATTTTAACAATACAGATTCTCTTTAACAGGAAGAATAAGAAAAAAACGGAAAAAATTCATTATTTCTCAGTTTTCCGCCATTATAGTTTTAAAATAATACATGTCTCCATAATTAAAACTCACGTATTGTATTTGCCCATATGTCCCAGTTATTACACCGTTAAAATTTATGTCCCTATCACAATGTATGGCGACAATATTTTATTTAGAAATAAAGGTGCATTTTTTCCGTTTTGCATCTATCACTATTTACAAGTTTAAAATAAAAAAAATATAGAAATATTTCATCTTTACATTGATATTTAAAAAGTTTAGACCCTTAGGTAAATATTTACATGTGTTTTTTTTTTTTTTTTGTAATTTTTTTTTTTTTTTTTATATTAAACATTTTATTTGGGTAGTTTTGGGAGGGTGGGATGTAAACAATAGGTTTATAATGTAAATGTGTGTTGATTTTATTTTTTTTTTTAGTTTTAGTTGTAGTATTACTTTTTGGCCACAAGATGGCGGCCATAAGTTTGTTCACATGACGTCACTCTAAGCGTAACATACGCTTAGAGAGACGCATGGGGGAGGTAACAGCCAGAAAAAGTGCAGCTTCCGAGTGAAGCTGTCACTTTTTCAGCGGGGGAGAGGAATCAGTGATCGGGCACCATAGCCCGATTCACTGATTGCCTGGCTAACGAACAGCGGGCCGGGAGCGCACGTGCGCGATCGGCCGCGGGAGCGCGCATGGTTCCTGGACGTAGTTTCTACGTCCAGGAACTAAAATAGGTTAAGCATTGAAAAACACAAGCCTACAGTGGCAAATTTTCCAGAGTTATAGACTGCAGAACTTGGACTTCTGTCCTAACCTGGTCGTTTTTCTTTACTATTGGTGAGTGTGGCTTTACTCTACATAAGCGATGGACTAGAGTGCCAGATGTCAGTTTGTAGAAAGATTTTAATCTAGATGATCTTTCATGAAATTTACAGACCTCTAGAAATGTCGGATTTTAGCGAATACTGATAATTAAATGATTTACTAATACAGCAAACAATTCATATCATGGGGTTTAAACAGTTATTGCTGTTTAAATAGGCATCACATTTATTCCTGTTATATAGTCTTCGAAGACTATAACAAGAATAAACGTGATACCTATTTAAACAGCAATAACTGTTTAGGCTCCAATAAACCCCTTGTTTTCAATTGTTTGATGTATTAGCATATTACGGCAGGATGGAGCATATAGAAACCTGTGGTATAAATGAAATGGTTTAGCATTACATTAGCAAGCGCTTTTCAAATCATTGGCGCTTACTAGCAGTGCGAACTAGCCCTTATAGCTTTGCCAGAACTTAAGGCATTCTGTTATGAAAATCTTTAATCTGAGTCTGACAGTTATAAGTTTATTATTTAGTATTTATATAGTGCCGACGTCTTCCGCAGCACTGTACAGAGTATATTGTCTTGTCACTTAACTGTGCCTGAGAGGTGCTCACAATCTAGTCCCTACCATAGTCATATGTCTGTGTATATGTATGGTGTAGTGTATGTATCGTAGTCTAGGGCCAATTTTATGGGGAAGCCAATAGTAAGCGCCAATGATTTGAAAAGCGCTTGCTAATGTAATGCTAAACCATTCCATTTATACCACAGGTTTCTGTACGCTCCTTACTTATCTGTATGTTTCTGGGATGTGGGAGGAAACTGGAGTTCCCTGAGGAAACCCATGCAAATAGTGCCCTTTCTGGGATTGGACTGGGGGACCCAGGGCTGCAAGGCGGGAGTGCTTACCACTATGCCAGTGGCTTTCTAACTATTATACTGTAGCTGTGTGTTGCTCTTACTGTAAAATGCTTCAGTGTTCTCACTGCCACTTCTCACTGAGTCCTGTCATTTTATCTGATTTTTCCTCCTCATAAGTGATATTTGAAGCCTTTGCTGCCTCCAAGTGTTCAGCTCTTCATAAATACAGATTGTTATTGCTCATTTCTGCAGTTTGAGCCTATTGCCTTTCTAATATCCTGTTGTGAAAAAACCTTATTTGCTGATGACTAGGGAAGCTCATTTGGATTCCGTGGAATTGAAAATTTCACATTTCCAAATGCAAATCAACATTTCTTATCGGAATTCTGCGGAAATCTGATTTACTGTAACTCTGTAATTTTAGCCCAATCACAGAACTCAGAAGCATTGGAACAATCAGAGAATTCAAAATGTTTCAGTTGTTTCAGTTGTTTGCAACCTGCTCCTGAAGAAGTAAACACTTTTTCACGAAATGCATTGTTTGCACCTACTGTACCCAATTCACACAAACATTTCAGAGACATCTTTTATTGATTGATTGAAGTGTTTCTGATACTGTTATCATAAATATATTTGTTTAGTGTGTCTCTTTTCTGACACATTCTAATAACTTATTCATATGTATTGCTGTACATCTTAAACAGAAGAGGCAATTTTTAGGTGTGTGATATGAGGTTGTCTGAAAGTCAACCTCTGTAGTTATTATTTTTAATGTGATTGTAATAAAGCTTGTAAAGTGTTATTTGCACCAGAGACAATTGTACTACCTGATCCCTTCACTGCTAAAATGTGCCTTTGTAGGCCGTATTCATTAAATATCACTTAATATTTGGGATCTCTTTCACGACAGTCTAGAACACCACTCATAATTGATGGTTTATATTAATTTATTCAGTTACTGGCTAATCACGCCAGATTGCTTTGGAGCTGGCTTTTTGGGTTACAAGAGGTCTGTTTGAAGAGCTTGCATTTTCTTTTCTTGTTGATCCTAAAATTACCTTAAGTGAATGGCTTCCATTTCTTGGAGAGGGCCTGGTACCTAATTTTTCAATGTGTATTAAGGCATTCACTTTGTACATATTAAAAATATGCACAATTTCCTGAGTAAAGTCCTTCAGGTTAGGGAGTATGATGAATTCACCTGTTAAAGCTAGTCTTCCCAGCTGCTGCTAGATTTACATGGGTTGGTTTGCAAGGTGACTGTTTGATCCTCAGGGGATATTAGTTAAATTGTAGAAGTTTGGGGTATTTGGGGAATTTTACTGTACATATTGTCATAACGTCACAGATGCCTCAGTACTGAACTGTACTGGAATAAGTAGACACTTTCATATACAGTGAAACAGATTGGCTTGGGGAAGGTGTCATTTTTGGCATGATGGTTTAAAGAGAACCTGTACTGAGTAAAATTATTTAAAATAAACACATGCAGTAACTTCAAATGAATATTACATAGTTACCTTGCCATCAGTTCCACTCAGAAGCGCACCATTTTCTTCTTACAGTGATCCCTTCCAGTTCTGACATTTTGTCAGAACTGAAATATATCAGTTGCTGTCAGTTATATATCGGTTGCTGTCAGTTACAGCTGAGAGGAGAGTCCATGTTTCTCTATGGCTCAAGTGGGCGATGTTACAGTTTAACTGTGTGCTGACCAGAAAGCTGTTATGGGGTAATGGCCATTTTCAAAATGGAGGACGGAGAATTCCATTGATCAGTGGACAAACAGGACGCAGGAGAGGAAAAATAGATTGAGGAGTAGACTACACTGGAGGTAAGTATGACCTGTGTAAGGTTATTTTGACTTTTCATTTTCAGTTCAGGTTTTCTTTAAAGATCTGTGGCTTATCTTTATCGTTTGTCAGGAATTTTTTTGTTCTATGTATAAACCACCGTTGAGCTAGAAGAGTTAGTTACGTAGAGAAGAAATAGCTCGGCACTGGTATTTGAGAGGGAAAAAGAGCCAAAATCCTCACACATTAGGCACAAACTTCAATAAACACCCATCCATAAACACTGATGGTGACAAATGTGGCAGAGAACGTGCTGCCGGTAGGTCAAATGAAGGAACACTTGTAACTTGTATATAGAAAAAAGCAGCCCCACTTATTTACAATGTTAATGTTACACTGTTTGTTTAATTGATTTAATATTGCCACTTTTTACTAGCACTCCCGATATATCATCGAATGCGGTGATGTCGCCAATCTCACCTTTCACCCCTGACAGTTCCTGTTCGTGAGCCAATGGCGAATGCTCTGGGCGGGGCCTTTGGGGTTTACCCTGAATGCCACGACATGCCGGCATTTGCCCAGGACAAGCACGTGAGCAAGCGCTGTTTAGCTCAAAACAGCTGTTGTGTCCCCTGGTCACCACTCTACCCATCAGAAGCACAACACCTTACCAGGTTTGATTTTTTTTTTTTTTTTTTCACTGGACGTGTTAATCATGATGGTTGTATGCTGTTAGCCTGGAATAAATAGGCATTTATGAGGACAGTGCCCGGGCTGCTTTTTTTCTATGTACGAGATAGAAGCGTGCCTCTAGATTTCACTAGTCTGCGAAAATTCCATTGTGCAATATTTTTTCTGCTATCTAGGGCAGTGATCATTTAAATTATTAGCACACCCCCCGGCCTGGACTGCCTTTGTTGATCTTGACTGAAATCTGACTATCTAGTCCTGAGCATCATGGTGGTTGCAAACTTGGAATGCATAACATACTACACTGTTTTACAGAGCTACTGAGATGCTGTTGCAGTTGACTAACCTCGGTTGAAGAGGTATCTTGTACAGCAGCTCTCCTATCTGACAGTGGAGCTCATGAACGTATATATTGCTAACGAGATTTTGAATTGCATTCACAGAGGTGATCTGGGCTGCAGTGACACAGCCTTTCTCATACGAGTGTTCCACCACCGGTGGGTGAGATTGTTCCTTGGTTTTTGTTAATAAGAATTCATATTAACAGGCTTTACATATGTGACATGTTATGATTAATATTTGCATATGGTCTGGAATGGCCTTCTAAAGATAGAGTTGGGTCTGATTAGTCGATTTAGCTAAGCTCTGGTTACTGGAGGACTGCTAGCAGTCCATGCATTTGGATACACTTCTGTTGTAAATCTGTAAGTTCAATTTTTGTTTAACTACTTTGGCCTCCTGGACGTACTAGCTACGCCCAGGAGGCCATGTGCGCGTCCGCGCGCTCCCGCGGCCGATCGCGCGCGTGCACGCGCGCTCCCGGCCGCAGATCGTTAGCCCACGAATCAGTGTATCGGGCTATGGTGCCCGATCACTGATTCCTCTCCCCCGCAGAAAAAGCGACAGCTTCTCTCAGAAGCTCCGCTTTTTCTGGCTGTTGCGTCTCCCGTGCGTCCCTCTAAGCGTATGCCACGCTTAGTGACGTCATGTAAACAAACTCATGGCCCGCCATCTTGTGGCCAAAAAGTAATACTACATCTGAAATTAAAAAAAAAATAAAAATTCACACATTTACATTATAAACACATTGTTTACCTCCCACCCTCCCAAAACTACCCAAATAAAATGTTTAATATAAAAAAAAAGAAAAAACATTACAATAAAAAAAAAACATGTAAATATTTACCTAAGGGTCTAAACTTTTTAAATATCAATGTAAAGATGAAATATTTCTATATTTTTTTTTTATTCTAAACTTGTAAATAGTGATAGATGCAAAACGGAAAAAATGCACCTTTATTTCCAAATAAAATATTGTCGCCATACATCGTTATAGGGACATAATTTTAACGGTGTAATAAACGGGACATATGGGCAAATACAATACGTGAGTTTTAATTATGGAGGCATGTATTATTTTAAAACTAGAATGACTGAAAACTGAGAAATAATGCATTTTTTCCGATTTTTTTTTTCTTATTCTTCCTGTTAAAATGCATTTACAGTAAAGTGGCTCTTAGCAAAATGTACCCCCCAAAGAAAGCCTAATTGGCGGCGGAAAAAACAAGATATAGATCAGTTCATTGTGATAAGTAGTGATAAAGTTATAGGCTAATTAATGGGAGGTGAACATTGCTCGGATGCATAAAGTGAAAACGACTGAAGGCTGAAGTGGTTAATCTGACCATAACACAGAAGACCAGAAATCTTTTATTTTTTTTATTTATTTTTTTGTCCAGATGAGCATTTGCAAAGGCCAAGCAAGCTTTTGTGCCTTATCTGGAGAAGTGGCGTCCTCCTTGGTCTGCATCCGTGGAACCCAGCAGGGTGCAGTGTCCGTTGGTTTGTCTGCCTTGAGACTTTGGCCTCAATTCACTAAGATACTCTCCTGTCTTTAATAACGTTTCTCTAGTTATCACCATGGTGACGAGGCATGTAGTACTCAGGAAACATTTTACCTCAGGCAAACCTAAAGTTAACTCTTCTGTCTTTAAGTTAACTCTTCAATCGTTAAAATAACTCCTGAGTTAAAGACAGGTTGTTAATTAACTGTGTGTGAAAATAACTACAGAGGAGGTAAATTAACTACAGAGGAGGTAACTGAAGGAATGAAGAGATAAGATAACTCTCTCACTGTGTGGAGGTAAGTTTTCTCTTGCCTTATCTCCAGCATGATCTTAGTGAATTGAGGCCATTGCCACCAGCAGAGCCCAGATTCACCAGCATAGCTTTGGTGGAGATCCTTGGATTCTTTTTCACCTCTCGCAACATCATCCTGGCCAGCACAGGTGTCACTTTTGGCTTCCGACCACGTCATCTGCAATTTTCCACAGTGCGGAACATCTTTTATTTTTTAATGCTGTGCACAGTAGCTACTGGAACTTGAAAATATTTAGAAATGGCCTTGTAGCTCTTTCCTGACTTGTGAGCAGCCACAATGCACAGCAGCAGGTCCTCACTCAGCTCCTTTGTCTTAGCCATGACTGTCCACAAACCACCTGCAGAGAACTGCTGTTTTTCACCTGTTCAGTTGATTAAAGCAGCTGTTCCCAATTAATCAGGGTAATTAAGATGCTTTAGACCAGCTTAGACTATTTGGAATGGTATAGAACTTTTTCTGGATTTTCCCAGAGACTGTGACAGTTTGTGAAGGGTATGAATAATTTTGGACTGGACACTTTGTACTCAGATGTAAATTAAAGAGAACCTGACCTGAAAATAAAAAGTCAAAATAACCATACACAGGTCATGCTAACATACACAGGTCATGCTAACATACACAGGTCATGCTAACATACACAGGTCATACATAATCTCCTGTGTCCCATTTGTCCACTTTGATCAATGCAATTCTCTTGGAGATAGGCAGAAATAGTCGATCGCTGTCCACTCGCTCTACTGCGCAGGCGCAAGTTTCCTGCGTCTGCGTAGTAGAGCGGACCCGAAGGAGATCGGCTATTTTCGCCTGTCTCCGTGCTGAGAGCTGGAGCCAGGGAATGTTAAGTAGAAGAAGAGAGGAGGTTGATAAGGAAAAAGAAAAGATGGCTTTTTTGTTCCACTCCCCAGAGGACCACCCTACCATCAACAACAAGGGGTGTTTGACAGGATTAGCTCAGTATGTCGGGCATTAGACTAGTTTAGTTTACATTTATTACATGGTGACATTTTTACTGTGGGCAGGTTATGTAGCTGCTCCTAGCTGTTTTGGCTGTTAGAGACAGCTGTAAACAGCTATTTCCTGTCTGTGAACCTTGTTACAATGTAACAAACTGCCAAAAGTACTGCGGTCGCAGAGCTTCTTGTGGGAGGGGTTTCAGCAAAAAATCAGTCATACAGCGCCCCCTGATGGTCTGTTTGTGAAAAGCATTATATTTCTCATTTTAAAAGGGGGTATCAGCTACTGATTGGGATAAAGTTCAATTCTAGGTTCTGAGTTTCTCTTTAAAGGGCAACTGAAGTGAGAAGTATATGGAGGCTGCCATATTTATTTCCCTTTAAACAATACCAGTTGCCTGGAAGTGCTCCTGTTCTATTTGGCTATAGTAGTGACTGAATCACACCTGAAACAAGTATGCAGATAATCTTGTCAGATCTGACAATAAAGTCAGAAACAGGTGATCTGCTGCATGCTTTTTCAGGGTCTATGGCTAAAAGTATTAGAGGTAGAGGATCAGCAGGACAGCCAGACAACTAGTATTGCTTAAAAAGAAATAAATATGGCATCCTTCATATCCCTCTCACTTCAGTTGTCCTTTAAACATTCAGTTGTAACTGACAGTAACGATCCAATCCACAAAAGAAGTTGCGATCACAATCCTGACCTCCCAATAGGAGTATAGAATTTCCCTGTAAAAAAATCGGGATATAGTGCAATATTGCCTATTACGAACCACCCCGTGATTCACTTCATAAAGTTGTGCAATAAAGGACCTCCACCCAGGTATATAGGAAAGCAAGGGGGGTCTTTGTACCCCCTTTGTGAGTCTCTCACCAGATTCTTTCTTGAACTTTATGCAAATAAGCCCTCCATCCTGGGCAGCAACAGTAAAGCCCTTCAGATATAAAACGGAACTCGCATAGTGTAAAAAAACTTTAAGATTTATTGCTAAAATGCATAAAAGATCTGCGTACCGGATTTCCAATCAATAGCGCTTTTCTATGTGTGCCAGCACCGCCGCGGTCGAATCTCCACTGCACGCCACAGTCCCCGCTCTGATTGCTTCCTCCTTCCGTCCTGCGTGACTCCTTAGCTCCGCCCTACGCGTTTCGTCATTCGACTCATCAGGGGCATGGAGTGACATTGTAACTGACAGTAGCTGATATATAACTGACAGCAACTGGTATCATTCAGTTATGACAAAATATTGTCAGAACTGGAAGGGATCACTGTAAAGGTAGCCACTAACGGTCCAATTTATAGCGAAAAATCGTTCGAGCGATCAGAAATTCTGATCGGAAGTGAAATATTGTAATAAATCGCTACACCATCAACGAATCAATCTTTACTTCCTATCTATCACAACCAACAAGAAAATCCAAATTTTGGTTTGACAAATTCATTCGGGCGACATTTTTTTCACTCGTTCATAATCGATTGTGTCCACCAATGGAGATTATTTACAACCAATCCGATCAGAATTTCTGATCGCTCTAACAATTTTTCGCTAGAAATTGGACTGTTAGTGGCCACCTTAAGAAGAAAATGGTGAGCTTCTGAGAGGAACTGACGGTGAGGTAAGTATGTAATATTCATTTGCAGCTACGTTATGTGTTTATTTTAAATAATTTTAGATGCTTCAGGTTCCCTTTAAGGACCTTGCTGATTTAAATCTATGCCCTGTTTTGATGGCTACCTGGCTAACAGGCCGTAGATTTCAATCCATCGATGCTGCGCTTTCTTGCCGCTTTCGTTGCTCCCAGCGATCTCACCGCTATCTCCCCGCCGCAGCTCACTCGCTTTGCCGTCTCTATAACGGCAGAGCCCTGTGAGCTGGTCAGGAACTGATTTCATTGGCTCCTGACCCTGTCTTTCCATGTTTGTGGCTTACATTGATAGGCAGAGTCAGGAGCCAATGAAAGCGGCTCCTGAACGGCACACAGGAACTCTGCCGTCATAGAGATGGCAGAGTGGGTGGCCCAGGATCCCGACGGGTGGCAGTGACGGCGATTGCGGCGGGTATGTGTGGCTATTCGTCGGTATTCCATCGTTTCTTGTACCAGCGGTCTCTGGTCCTTAATGGGGCAGAGACCGCTGGTACTTAAGTGGGTAAAGCCTGTTTCAATGTTATTGTACCAGGGCGCGCAGATCTTGTCACATCTATGAGGGCAGTTTCTATTTATGTGTCATTCGATATAATGGGAGGGCTCTATTAATTGTGCGTTTCCATTAGTTAATAGATGGCAAGGTATCACCTTTCCACACTCTTAACCACTTTACTCCCGGCGGTACGAATTTCTCCGTCCCTTTTTTCCCTCCTAAAAAACCAGGGACGGAGAAATCCGTACCTTCCGCGCTACCGCCGCTGTCCGCGCTACCGCCGCTCGTGCACGACGCCGCCCGCTTGCCCGGAGATCAATGAACGGTAAAATCCATTCCCGTTCATTGATCTAAGCTCCCGCAATGATATGCTGCTTCTTTCAGAAACAGCGTGATCATTGTGAGTCTCCCAGCCTCCTACTGCTTCCTATAAGCGTCCTTCCGGTCGCTTACAGGTCGCATGTAAACATACTCACTGTGGCCATCTTGTGTCCAAATAGTAAACTACGCCCTAATGCATTTTACACATAAAAATTGTTTTACATAATAAATTAACTCATTACCTCCCACACTCCCCATTTTTTTTTTTTTTTGTAATTTAAAAAAAAAAAAAATACAATTAAAAAAAAACATAAATAGTTACCTTAGGGACTGAACTTTTTAAATATTTATGTCAAGAGGGTTTAACACTGTTACTTTATAAACTACGGGCTTGTAATTAGGGATGGACGCAAAACTGAAAAAAATGCACCTTTATTTCCAAATAAAATATTGGGGCCAAACATTGTGATAGGGACATAGTTTAAACGGTTTTATAACCGGGAATAATGGGCAAAGACATTTCATGGATTTTAATTACAGTAGCATGCATTATTTAAAAACTATAAAGGCCGAAAACTGAAAAATAATAATTTTTTCCCACATTTTTTCATATTTTCCCATTAAAACAATTTAGAATAAAATAATTCTTGGCATAATGTCCCACCTAAAGAAATCCTAATTGGTGGCGGAAAAAACAAGATATAGTTCATTTCATTGCGATAAGTAATAATAAAGTTATAGACGAATGAATGGACGGAGCGCTGAAAGGTGAAAATTGCTCTGGTGTTCAAGGGGTAAAACCCCTCAGTGGTGAAGTGGTTAAAATTTCTTTACGGGCATAATAACATTTGTGTAAGGTATTGTTTGTGTTTACCATGTGGTATGTCATCCAGTAGGCCTAACATCGCCACCATTGGGGAGCATATAAGTTGTGAGTTTAGTATATTATTTATGATCATGAAGATTTTGTTCCAAAAGGGTTGAAGTTTGGTACAGCTCCACAACATATGAAATAAAGTGCCCACATCATTGGAGCATCTGGGACACCGTTTACTATTAGTATTACTTATATTAAACATTAGATCAGGCTTTCTCAACCAGGGTTCCCTGGAACCCCATAGTTCCTTGAGTACTCTGCAGGGGTTCCTTGGCATTTTCCCCACATTGTGGGGGAAGTATAAAAGAGCACATTATGATAGGGGTAATGTAAAAAGAAGCACTAAATTGTGGGTAAGAAGACCGTATGAGTGGCAGTGTAATAGGGGGTAGTGAAATAAACAGCCTAACCTACTTTTAAGTACCATGCCCCTTGCAAAATAAATGCAGGGGTTCCTCGAAATCAAAACATTGTTTGCAGGGGTTCCTTGAGAGCCAAACGTTATTTGCAGGGTTCCTCCAGGGTAAAATGGTCGATAAAGGCTGCATTAGATACACTCGGTGCAGGAACTTAAAGGGACTCCGAGCAGTGCAGAAACTATGGAAAGATGCACATCATTTTAAAGCTCTCTTTCTCCTCTTTCCAATGATATATAAACCGCCACCCTACGCCTTTTAGTTTTCGCTATTTTCGCGATTGAAATTGCCGCGGCCGCGATTTCGATCGCAAAAATAGAGAAAACTAAAAGGCGTAGGGCAACGATTTAGGTGTCGTCAGAAAGAGGAGAAAGAGAGCTTTAAAATGATATCCATCAAGCCATAGTTATATTGTATTACACAGGGCGACTTTTTGTCAAAGTCAGCAGCTGCATTCAGCATAATGGAGCTGCTGACACTGGGGAAAGTGTCGTCCTGTGTAATACAATATAACTATGGCTTGATGGATATCATTTTAAAGCTCTCTTTCTCCTCTTTCTGACGACACCTAAATCGTTGCCCTACACCTTTTAGTTTTCTCTATTTTCGTGATCGAAATCGCGGTCGCGGCAATTTCAATCGCGAAAATAGTGAAAACTAAAAGACGTAGGGTGGTGGTTTATATATCATTGGAAAGAGGAGAAAGAGAGCTTTAAAATATGCATCTTTCCATAGTTTCTGCACTGCTCAGGGTCCCTTTAATCTGCACCAGTCTATCCCGTGCTGAAATAGAACGTTTTATAAACGTGTCTAATATGTCTTCCCAGTTATATTCACATATTCCAGAAATAGCCTGATTCCAGCGTTCCTGATATTTAAAGAGAATCTGTACTTATACCATTCTGTTCATTATGTTCTCCTGGGCCCCTCTGTGCTGTTTCTGACACTCCCTGCTGCAATCCTGGCTTGTAATTGCCAGTTTTAGGCAGTGTTTACAAACAAGACATGGCTGCTAACCAGAGTGTTATAGGCTGAGAGGAGAGTTTGGAGAGGGTGTGTAAAGCTTCTGCCTATCACAAGCATTGTTGCACATTCCACACATTCCAGCCTGAGCCCGACAGAGCCGACAGAGGAAAGAAGATAAGTTATTACAGAGACAGTGCAACTTGAAAAGGCTGCAGTATGCCAGAGCACATTAGAACAGGTATAGGAACTTATAGGATAGAAGAAATAAGGCTCAACATTTTGTTACAGAGTCTCTTTAAGAAATTTTACATTTTCTTTATTTTGCAGCAAGTCAAAATATATAGCAGATAATGGTTTATCCAGTCTTTGAGTCATTAGGTTTTTTTTCTAGTTTGCATGCCTCCAGCTCAGGAGCACCATCCGGAAATTGGGCGCCAAACGTATGTCGGAGCTGGAAGTAGCGTAAGAACATTTTGTTTGGAAAGGAATATTCGGATTTAAGTCAATTAAAGGATAACCGTTTCCTATTTCTGCAAATGTCTTGTAGGGATTTAATTCCAGGGCGAGCCCAAATTATTGGATCAGGGATTTGAAGGAAATGTGGGAGATTCGGGTTGTCCCATAATGGTAAATGCGGTGAGATATATTTAAAGGAGAACTGTAGTGAGAGGTATATGGAGGCTGCCATATTGATTTCCTTTTAAGCAATACTAGTTGCCTGGCAGCCCTCCTAGCTATCTGCCTGCTGTAGAGTGAATCACACCAGAAACAAGCATGCAGCTAATCTTGTCAGATCTGAAAAAAATGTCAAACACTTGATCTGCTGCATGCTTGTTCAGGGTCTAGGGCTAAAAGAATTAGAGGCAGAGGATCAGCAGGCTAACCAGGCAACTGGTATTGCTTAAATGGAAATCAATATGGCACCCTCCATATACCTCTCACTACAGTTCTCCTTTAACTCCATCTATATAAATAGCATCTGACCATACTTAACAGACCATGGCCATTGGGGTGGTACACCTGTCATCACCGGCAGATCCCCTAAACACTAGTAAGGTGAGCCTCTCATAGGACCCTAATTTGGCTGCTTCTGTATTAACTGCTGGGTTATAGCTATCCTGTGCAAACCACCATCTTACTATGACCAGAACCGCCGCATAATAATATTATTGCATATTTGGAAGCGCTAAACCACCTTTGTCTATTGGTAACTGAAGTGTGGTAAGGGCGATTCTGGGCATTTGTCCGTTCCAGATAAATTAAGAGATAAGGGAGTGAAGATTTCAAAAGATTTTTTTTTTCTTTCTTTTTTTTTTTTTTTTACAGATGGTGATAGGTTTTTGTCTCAGGACATAGAGAAATTTTGTTAAAAAGATCATTTTGAATATATTGATTTTGCCAATGAGTGAAAGCGGTAGGTGTTTCCATTTTTGTTTAAAAGCGGTCGCTACAGGTGTGACGTTAAGTTTAATATAATCGTTAAGTTGTGTTGTAATGTTAATGACTAGGTTGCGAAATTCGCATGCCCATTGTAAATGGTAGGAGTCTAGAATAAGTGGACAATGGTCTAGTGGCATGATGACAGACTTATTTCGATTGATCCTGAGACCCGAAAAGAAACCAAATTGTTGTATAATATCAAGGTCAGCAAACAAGGAATTCTCAGGGTCTCCGAGATATAATAAGGTACCGTCTGCATACGTAGATATGTGTTCTTCGATACTGCCAACCGGTTTGCCATGTATTTGGTTGGATTCATGAATTAGGATGGACAGGGGTTCAATTGCTAGGGCAAACAGATAAGCCTTGGGGGCTCTATATAGTGCTTTGATCCATGTGGTGAATTTAACTGCAAAACCATACTGACTCATCAGTTCCCATAAAAATGGCCATTCCATGGAGTCGAATCCCTTCTCGGTGTCCAGTGAGGCAACAGTCCTACGACCGGACAGAGAGGACCAGGACTGTGGAGTCTGTACAAAAATCACCCAATTATAACTCCTCATTTTATGAAACCTCCAACTCTGACTCCAGGTACCCAAAATGGCTCAGACTCCTCGACTCTCACTCCTTAGTCTAATACTTACCAGGCTGTGGAGTTGGCACAAAAATCACCTGACTCCTACTCCTCAGTTTATGAAACAGACTCCAACTCCAGGTACCCAAAATTGTTCCGACTTCTCGACTCCGACTCCACAGCCCCGCTGAGGAGGACACATAAATGTTAGCAAATAGCCTACGTAAGTTGATATCTGTGCCCTTTCCGGGCATGAATCCAGATTGGTTGCTGTAAATTAGTGTAGTAATTATCTTCTGAAGTTGATTGGCCAATATTTTTATGTTTGTCGTTCTTAATACTTATTTCCAGGCTGCTATAGTTTCACAAAGCATTTGTGTTTAATGTGTGCTGCAAAGCTTGCATATTTGTTGTGTAGTAAACCTATCAAGAATTACTGTTTGTTTTATCCAGCTGGTCATCAGAGTGGGCACTTATACAGTTAGGCTGGCCATACACTGGCCCGATTTGCGCCCGTTTCGACAGCAGATTCGATCACTGGGATCGAATCTGCTGCCAATCGTTCACGCTACACGCCGAATTTCGATCCATTTCGTCCGATCCCGTCGATCGTGCCGTGCGGAAAATAACCGTCGATCGCCCGCGGGTAAAGAGCGCATCGCTAGCGGCGTTCGAGTGCCCGACGACCGACGCAATAGAGCACGCATACATTACCTGCTCCGCCGGCGCGACTCCAGTCTCCCGGTCACCGCTGCTCTGTCTGCGCTCTGGTCTCCAGGTCCGGCATGCCTCACTTCTTCTAGCCCGGCAGGAAGTTTAAACAGTAGAGCGCCCTCTACTGTTTAAACTTCCTGCCGGGCTAGAAGAAGTGAGGCATGCCGGACCTGGAGACCAGAGCGCAGACAGAGCAGCGGTGACCGGGAGACTGCAGTCGCGCCGGCGGAGCAGGTAATGTGGGCGGGCGGGGGCAGCAGCAGCAGTACCACCACAACAGATTGTGAACGGTTTCAGGCTGAAATCGGTTCACAATCTGTTTGCTGTAAAGGTAGCCATACGATCCCTCTCTGATCAGATTCGATTAGAGAGGGATCTATCTGTTGGTCGAATCTGATGGCAAATCGACCAGTGTATGGCCACCTTTAACCCAATCACAAACATGTCGAAAAATACGGGATAGGTTGTACAGCCTTTAACTACAACAACAACAAATAACATTTGTAGAGCGCTTTTCTCCCATTGGACTCAAAGCACATAAGCATGGCTCAGACCATCGTGGTACAGAGGAAGAATTTTATAAGTCTGGAAATGCCAGGCTAAACAGGTGGCTTTTCAGTCTGGATTTGAATAGCTCCAGGGATGGTGCTGTCTTTACTGGGTGTGGCAGGGAGTTCCAAAGAGTAGGGGCAGCATGACAGAAGGCTCTATCTCCAGATTTTTTGAGGTGCACTCTGGGAGTGACCAAGTTTATAGAACTTGCTGATCTGAGGTTGTGAGAGGTGTGGTGCAGCTTCAGCAAGTCCTTCATGTATCCAGGGCCCAGATTGTGCAGGGATTTGAATGTCAGCAGTCCAATCTTGAAGAGTATTCTCCATTCTATTGGTAGCCAGTGCAGTGAGCGAAAGATTGGTGTAATGTGACAGTGGCGAGGCTGGTTTGTTAGCAATCTGGCAGCAGCATTCTGCACTAATTGCAGGCGATGCAGGTCCTTTTTGGGGAGGCAAGCATAAAGGGCATTGCAGTAATCCAGCCGTTATGTGATGAAGGCATGAACTAGGGTTGGAAGATCCTCTGTGGGAATCAGATGTTTAATCTTTGCAATGTTCTTCAGATGAAAGTAGGAAGATTTAACTACAGATGAAATTTGGTTTCTGAAACTCAAATCCCCATCGATTAGTATGCCAAGGCTGCGCACAAGGTTGGAGCGGTTTTTGTCCGAATTAATCCTGATTGGTGTTGCTTTAGGCTAGAGCTGTTTTGATGGCGAGCACTGGCTTTGGACAAAGAGGACCTCAGTTTTGTCAGCATTCAGTTTCAACCAGTTATCATTCATCCATGCCTGTAGCTCAGCTAAGCAAGAGTTTATTTTTGGAATAGGGTCTGTTCCACCAGGTTTGAAGGACAGGTATAGCTGTGTGTCATCGGCGTAGCAGTGGTACGTCAGACCATGTCGTTGGATAAGTGTACCGAGTGGCAACATGTAGATTGCAAACAGCAGAGGGGATAGGATTGATCCTTGTGGCACTCCGAATTGTAGAGGTGCAGGTTTGGACATTATAGGTCCTAGGGATACTCTCTGTGTTCTGTCAGTCAGGAATGATCTGAACCACTGGAGGACTGATCCACTGATGCCACAGTACTCCTGCAGTCTGTTAAGCAGGATTTCATGGTCAACTGTATCAAAAGCCGCTGAGAGATCCAACAGGATTAGGATGGAGCATTCCCCTCTGTCCCTTGCCATGAGCCTTGATTGTTGCAGACTTGCATGAGGGCTGTTTCACTGCTGTGGTGTTTCTTAAAGCCTGATTGTAGGGGGTCCAGGATGTTGTTTACTGACGGCCTGGTTTCAAATAGCAGATAGACAGCTTTTTCAATAACTTTACCTAAGAAGGGGAGGTTGGAGACAGGTCTGTAGCTGCTCATTGCATCTGGATCCATGGAAGGTTTTTTAAGAAGGGGCTTGATAATTCCTTCTTTTAAAGAGGTAGGAAACCTCCCTGCTTGCAGAGAGCAATTTACTATTTTGTGAAATGCTGGACCAAGCAGGTCAGGGCATTTCAGCATATGTTTAGTTGGTCCAGGGTCCATGTCGCAGGTTGTCTGTCGGAGGCGACGGAGGATGTCTGAGATCTCTTCCTCACGAATACTTTTTAAGTCAGTCCAGGGTGTTAGGTTGTTTTTGCAGCTATTTCCAGGAGTTGCATGAGTCTTGGGTGCTGTGGACTGAATGAGAGACCGAATAGAGGATACTTTGTCAGCAAAGTAGCAAGCAAATGTCTCACATAGCTCCTTTGAGGGAGTTATAGTAGGCTTTAGGCAGGATGGGTTACATAGTCTATCAACTGTGCGGAATAGTTGGGCTGGTCTGTTGGCGGCCTTTGCGATCTCCTGTGATAGGTAGGAGGATTTTTTCTTGGTGATCGCATTTTGGCAGCTTTCCAGGTGAGAGACAAGGGTGTGTTTTATCTTTTGAATTCTGAGATTTTCGCCACTTCCTTTCTAGTCTGCGCACTTCTTTCTTTAGGTCCTTTAGTGAGCTTTCAAACCACCGTGCATGGTGAAGTGGTGTAGACCGTTTAATGTGAACTGGAGCAAGGGCGTCATAGGCAGATGACACTGCATGGTTGTACATCAGGACCATGGAGTCTGGGTCTGCGCAATGATTGGTTAATGCGTCGAAGTTGGTACACATTGGGCTAAACCTTGCAGCTGTTAAAGTGAATGGGAATCTTAGAGAAAAAAAAGCCAGATTCTTACATTAGGAGAGGAAAGGATCTGGGACCTATAGAGCCTTATTGCTTCTCTCTGTCCCGGGTCAGCGCAGGCTCCTCGGTAGCAGTATTCGACCAATTTCGTCAAATACAGCTCGCTCCACCGCCAAAGGAGACTTCGGAAAGTCTTCTGGAGCCAGAGTGCCCTCTCTCGTGCACTCACGTGTGTGCAGTATGGAGCCGCCTGCCTTTGGGAGGACTCGGCTCCCGAAGACTTCCTAAGTCTCTTGCTACGGGGGATTCAAACAGAGGAGCTGCTGCAAAAAGGGTGCTGGGAGAGGAGAAGGAAGGCTCTATAGGACCCAGAGCCTTCCCTCTTTTTAGGTAAGTATCTGATTTATTATTATTTTTTCTACAATTCCCAATAGCTTTAAAAAAAGTACCTTCTCAGCCGAGGTGGCCTAAAGATCTGTCAGACATCCATAGAGTGAATTCCTACTGTATTGTAACTTCTGTGGCTGGATAGTGTAATGGCTAAGGGCTCTGCCTCTGACATGGGAGACCAGGGTTCGAATCTTGGCTCTGCCTGTTCAGTAAGCCAGCACCTATTCAGCAGGAGACCTTAGGCAAGTCTCCCTAACACTGCTACTGCCTATAGAGCGCGTCCTAGTGGCTGCAGCTCTGGCGCTTTGAGTCCGCCAGGAGAAAAGCGCTATATAAGTGTTTGTCTTTGTCTTTCTATATTTTTATACTTTGAAGATTTACATAGATCTGCTCCTCTATCCACATAGAAGTGCTGTTAAAACAGTGTTGTGCCTAGATACAAGGGATAGTAAAGTTAGCCACAGATCTAATGCTGGGGTTTCACATGCCTTAGCATGAAGCAGTTGGGCATTCGATAATGCTTCGCATAGCTGCTTCCAGTTGTAAACTTGAAAAATGTTTACTTCCCTACATGTTGAATAATCTGCTACATTATAGTCAGTAATCCATTATCTGCATTGTAAATATACTTATTATTCGATACATTTTCTAAATTTATGAAACTAAAACAAGCTTGTGAACACCAGCCTAGCAGATGGCGTCCTATCGCTGGGCAGTAAAGCTTGTGTCATCACTGTATTGTGAACTGGGACTTTGTTCTATAGATAGAATGATGTGCCTGATTATCAGCTGTTGGGATCTGTTTGAATACTGGAGAGGTAGTTCATGCCTTGTAACAGGTGTAGATGTCTAATAGAGCTTTTAAAACATTGTGCACAAATATAAACCCATTTTGTTCAGTCAGTGAAGGAAACCGTTGAGATGAGTTAGTACAGTATTTATAATTCCTGCTCAGGATAAAGCACAGACACAGATTTCTTTTTTTGTATGGATTGCCAGGATGGTATAGCAAGTGTTTCAAAAAGCTGAGCAGCAGCAACCCCGCATATGATATGGTGTAATTAATCACAAGGTTGGTCAGAATGATCATTATAGTTCCAGAAGCATGGGACATTGAAAACCAAGTGAAAACTAGGTACCGTAATAGGAATGCTTGGAAGGTGGAAAGTTAAGAGCCTGCTGGATTTGTACAGGAAGTAGTGTAAATTACCTATTCATCTCCCATTTATGCCATTGCAACTACTGGTCATTTTTCATATTTTACAGGTTTGCTACACGCTCGTGTTGAGGTAATTTTATTAAGATAGCTGAACAGTATATGCTATGTAATCTAATTTAAGGCCTGTATGTACTGTCTGTGTGTTTTGAATTAGCACTAAGAAAAATGCCTTGCTAAGCTGGGCAAATATAAAAGTAACTTGCTAAGCATAAAAAATACCTTTTACTTGAGGTACTGTACTTAGATGATAGTTTGTTTGTGTTTTGTCTCAAAGATATCGCTACGCTTAAAGGAATACTGTAGTGGGGTCAGGGTAAAATGAGTTGAACTTACCCGGGGCTTCTAATGGTCCCCCACAGACATCCTGTGCCCACGCAGCCACTCACCGATGCTCCGGCCCCGCCTCCCGATCACTTCTGGAATTTCCGACTTTAAAGTCTGAAAACCACTGTGCCTGTGTTGTGGTGTCTTCGCTCCCGCTGATGTCACCAGGAGCATACTGCGCAGGCCTAGTATGGTCTGTGCCTGCGCAGTACACTCCTGGTGACGTCAGCGGGAGCGAGGACACGGCAACGCAGGCGCAGTGGCTTTCAGACTTTAAAGGCGGAAATTCCAGAAGTGAACCGGAGGCGGGGCCGGAGCATCGGTGAGTGGCTGCGTGGGCACAGGATGTCTGCGGGGGACCATTAGAAGCCCCGGGTAAGTTCAACTCATTTTTCCCCGACCTCCCTACAGTATTCCTTTAAGACACCTGGGGCCATATGCAATTCACTTTTTCACCTGAGTTTTCTCCTAGGTGATATTGTTAAACTTGTCAATAAAATGCCTTTTAAGTCAGCAGAAAGCAAGAAAATGCTAAAAAATATTGGTAGTACTATTTTACCTACTTTTTGGTACTTTTTTAGTTGAAAAGTGCTGAAAAGTTATTTTAACCCGAAGATCAAAAATTCTCTCCTGGGAGAAAAGTCAGGTGAAGAATTGATTTGATTTGCCCCCGGGCCCATATGTAATTAACATTTTCTCCAGTTTTCTCCTAGGTGATATTTTCAAACTTCTTAATAAATTGCCTTTAAAACCATCAGCAATCAAGAAAATACTCAAAATAGTTCTGACAGTACTTTTCACCAACTTTTGGGTACTTTTTCATTTGTAAAATGCTTAAGTTATTTTAAAGATAATTTGAAGATTATCTCCTAAGAGATAATTCAGTGAAAAAAATGAATTGCATATGGGCCCTGGGGCCATATGCAATTCAATTTTTCACCAAAGTTTTCTCCAAGGTGATATTTTTACAACTTTGTAAATTAAATGCCTTTTAAAGTGTACCTGAACGCAGAACTCCTCTCTGCTCTAAAAGATACACAACGGCATAAAAACCTTTAAACAAAAAACATGTCTTTGTTACAGCTGATGCAAATCCTAAAATACATTTGCACAGTTTCTACTTCATGATTCATGGAAGCAGACATTGTTTACAACCTGTGATTTGAAATGGGCTTATTTGCTTATTTGCCATAGGCAGTCATGGGACACAGGGGAGGATCAAATTACAACTTGCGATTAGACAAGCTAAACTCTCTAAATTCTAAATACATTCAGAGGATGCATTTCTCTATGTATTCCTTTTTGTCCTGTGCAAGAGTTCAGGTGCACTTTAAACCACCAGCAAGCAACAAATACTAAAAATAATTTTGATCGTACTTTTTCAACTACTTTTTGGTACTTTTTCCATTGCAAAGTGCTAAAAAGATGTTTTAAATCAAACATGAAAAATTATCTCCTAGGAGAAAACTCAGGAGAAAAAGTGAATTGCATATGGGCCCTGGACCAATATGCAATTTACCGTTTTTTTCCTGAGTTTTCTCTTAGGTGATATTTTTAACCTTCTGCCGCCCGCGTCACGCCAGTAGGTGTGGCCGCGGCGGCAGCCCCAGGACCACCTAACGCCAATTGGCGTAAAGTCCTGGGGCTCTGTTTTGCATGAGATCGCGCGCATGGTGCGCGCGCATCTCATGCTCGGAGGGCGGAGCTCCGCCCCGCCTTCAGTCTCCGAGCGGCTATTGCCGCTCGGGAGACTGTTAGACGGCGATCACGCCGTCTATTTACTAGGTGCAGCGCTGCGATGAGTAGCAGCGCTGCACTGGGGACAGCCGTGTGACACGGCTGTCCCCATGGGGGACAAGAGAGCGATCGGCTCTCATAGGCAGAAGCCTATGACAGCCGATCGCCATAATTGGCTGGCTGTGGGGAGGGAGGGAGGGAGGGAATAAACTTACAGAAACAGGGTTTTTTTTTAAAAAAAAACAAAGCAATAATATTTATTTTAAAAAAAATAAACATGGGGGGGAGCGATCAGACCACACCAACGGAGAGCTCTGTTGGTGGGGAGAAAAGGGGGGGGGGGGGGGAATCACTTGTGTGCTGAGTTATGCGGCCCTGCAGCTAGACCTTAAAGCTGCAGTGGCCAATTTAGCTAAAAATTGCCTGGTCACTAGGGGGGTTTAGCCCTGCAGTCCTCAAGTGGTTAAACTTTAATGTTGATAGTGTTTTTTCACCTACTTTTTTGGTATTTTTTTTCTATTGCAAAGTGCTGGGAAGTTAATTTAAGTAGAAGATGAATAATTATCTCCCAGGAGAAACCTCAGGAGAAAAAGTGAATTGCATGTGAGCCCTGGCCTACCATTTAAAGGGGCACTACATCGAAAAACTGTAAAATTTAAAATATGTTCAAACATATACAAATACCGGTAAGTGCATTTTTTTCCAGAGTAAAATGAGCTGTAAATTACTTTTCTCCTATGTTGCTTCCACTTACAGTAGGTGGTAAAAATCGGACAGAAGTGACAGGTTTTGGACTAGTCCATCTCTTTATACAGGATTCTCAGGGATATATTTATTTTCAAAAGCACTTAGTGAATGGCAGTTGCTCTGTCCAACTGTCAAAAAACTGTGGAGGGGGCAGGGAGGCTGGCCAGCATCATTGTTTAAATCTTTTTTTAGGGAATATTTATAAAGAATAAAAGCCTTGCTGAGAATCCCCTATGAAGAGATGGACTAGTCTAAAATCTGTCTCTTCTGTCAGCTTTCTACTACCTACTGTAAGTGACAGCAATATAGGAGAAAAGTAATTTATGGCTCATTTTACTCTGGAAGAAACGTACTTCTTATTTGTCTGTTTGCACATATTTTAAATTTTACAGTTTTTTCACATTAAGTGTTTTGAGTAAAAAAAAAAAATCACCACTTTGAAAGCATTGAAAGGCTGTTAATGATTGAAGAACAAGAGCGAGCCCAAAATAAATGTTACATTAGGCAAGTGTGACTCATCAATTTGGGGAGAAATGCAGGAAGTTCTTGGCATTCCTTGCTATGCAGGAATGTATCCCCATAGCTGTATCTGGTATGGAAGCATCATTATAGTGCTACAGAAGGTGAAGACACAACAGAAACTTGAAATGACAGGAGATTCGCTATTGCTTAAAGAGAACCTGAACTGAAAATAAAAAGTCAAAATAACCATACACAGGCCATACTTACCTCCTGTGTAGTCTACTCCTCAATCTTTCTCCTCTGCTGCGTCCCATTTGTCCACTGTGATCAATGGAATTATCCGTCCTCCATTTTAAAAATGGCCATTACCCCAAAACAGCTTCCTGGTCAGTACACTGTTAAACTGTAATATCACCCACTTGAGCCATAGGGAAACATGGACATTACCTTGCAGATTCAGTTGTAAGTGACAGCTGCTGATATATAACTGACAGCAACTGGTATATTTCAGTTGTGACAAAATATTGTCAAAATTGGAAGGGATCACTGTAAGAAGAAAATGGTGAGCTTCTGAGAGGAACTGACGGTGAGGTTAGTACAGGCAAGGGCAAACGTGGTCCTCCAGCTGTTAAGGAACTACAAATCCCACAATGCATTTGCCTTTATGAGTCATGACTGTGGCTGTCAGACTCCTGCAATGCATTGTGGGACTTGTAGTTCCTCAACAGCTGGAGGGCCAAGTTTGTCCATGCCTGGGTTAGTATGTAATATTAATTTGCAGCTACGTCATGTTTATTTTAAATAATTTTACTCGCTTCAGGTTCCCTTTAAGGCAGAATTAGGCTTGGTTCGCATTTGCTGTGGAAAGAGAGATATTTTGTCCGATTCATGCAATGCAGAAACGAGCATGTAAGCGGATCCTATGTTAAATATTAGAGAATCGGTTAAGTATTCATTTAGGGGATCGGAACGCAAAGTCCCAACCTGCACTCTTCTGTCTTCCTTCATCTCACTGCTGCTGTCACCACTGGGGACAATCACAACCAAAAGCATAATTAACTGCTGAGGTTCCATTAGATTAAAGCAGACCAATTAGAATCATCCCTCCACCACTCAATATACCAGTGAGACTCCTCCCATGGGCGGTTTCTAATTTTTTGTTTCAGTCCGGTGGGGAGTGTTTTATTTTGCTTTTGCCAAGGCTCCCATCAATATTCCGGAGCTTGTCTCCAGCAGTGGAGGTGGTGGACCCTAATTGGAATGTGATGATGGATGGCTAGTGTGATCAAGACATGGACACTGCAGTGAATACACTGCAACTGCACCGTTGTGCACCTGTCATTGTGTAGCCCTAACCTTAAAGAGGAACTTCAGCCTAAACAAACATACTGTCATTAAGTTACATTAGTTATGTTTATTAAAATAGATAGATAATATAATCTCTTACCCACCCTGTTTTAAAAGAACAGAAAAAGGGTTTGGGATTTCATGAGGGCAGCCATCTTTTTGGTTGAAAGGAGGTGACGGGGAAAATGAGACGCCAACTGTCCTGTGTCCTAATCACCCCTCCCAGTTGCTAGGCAACAAAAACATCATCAGAAATCCCATCATGCTTTGCACAGCATCAGGGGAAAAATGCCCTGGCAGTTTTCTTTGATGGGGCGGAGCTTAGCTTCTAAGCAGCTAAAAATTAGGCTTGGGTGTGAAAAACAAAGTTCTGCTGTTGTGAACCTGTTAACCTCCTTAGCGGTATGGACGACTTAATACGTCCATTACCGCCGGAGGTCGCCGCTCAGGCCCCTCTGGGCCGATTTGAATAATTTTTTTTTTAACCACTTTGAATCCCTTGCTACGCTTATCTACTCCCCACAAAACTTCATCTGAAGCTCAGGGGAGTAGATATATTTTCATGTACTCTATACTCCTAAATAAATACTTGTAAAAAAAAAAAAAAAAAAGTGACAGCATTGAAAAGAGAATACATAGTTACCCTAGGGACTTAGCTTTTAAAATATGTATGCCATAAGAGTGTATTACTGTTAATCATGAAGATAAGGGCTTTTAATTACTGATAGAGTACAATGAGAAAACAAAAAACACAAACACAAACCAGAAACTAATATATTATCGCCATACATTGTACTAGTAACATTATTTAAATGTTGAGATAACCAGGACAAATGGTAACATTGTTTATTTGAAAACTATATAGTGGATGGAAATGGAGAAATAGTGTATTTTTTTTTTCTCATTTTTCCCTTTAAAATGCACAGATAATAACATAATTACTAAAAGCAAATATCACCCTCACAAAGCTGAATTTGTGGCAAAAAAACAAGATATAGATCATTTACATCTGATGAGTAGCAATAAAGTTATTGGTGAATGAATGGGAGGAGCGCTGAAATGTGAAAATTGCTCTGGTTTTTAAGCAAAAAACCCTGTGGTGCTGAAGTGGTTAAACACGCAGCAAGCACTTTGCTTTGTCTCACCTGATCGCTGCCGCCGATCCGCCGCGATGCAGGCCCCCCCCCCCCCCCCCCCCCAGGTGAGACCCCGTGCGCTGCCTGGCTAATCAGTGCCAGGCAGCGCTGAGGGGTGGATCGGGTCTCCCTGTGACGTTGCCGACGTCGATGACATCACGACGTGCGTCGCCATGGCGACGGGGGAAACCCTAAAGGAAATCCCGTTTCAGAACGGGATTTCCTTATGGCTTACAGCGCCGGCGGCGATCGGAGGGGTGGGAGGGATGCATAGGGGGGGGGGGGGGCATCATGTAGCTAGCGCTAGGCTAGCTACATGATTGAAATTTTTTTTAAAAATAGCGCTGCGCTGCCCCTTGGCGATCTTTAATAGAACGCCAGGGAGGTTAAAGAAACACCAAGCCTTTTCAGTGCTGCGAAGTAGTTTCTTAGTCTGGAGGTTCATTTTCAGTCTAGAACTGTTAAAAATGCCAGTTAGGAGGAAGATATTACAGAAGCAATTAAAGGGACACTATGGCGAAAATTGTGAAATGTAAAATATGTGCAGACATAGACAAATAAGAAGTATGTTTTTTCCAGAGTAAAATGAGCCATAAGTTAGTTTTCTCCTATGTTGCTGTCACTTACAGTTAGTAGTAGAAATCTGACAGAAGTGACAGGTTTTGGACTAGTCCATCTCTTCATGGGGGATTCTCAGCAATGCTTTTATTCTTTATAAAGATATTCCCTAAAAAGGAATTAAACAATGATGCTGGCCAGCCTTCCTGCTCCCTACACAGTTTTTGGCAGTTGGACAGAGCAACTGCCATTCACTAAGTGCTTTTGAAAATAAATAAATCCCTGAAAATCCTCTATGAAGAGATGGACTAGTTCAAAACCTGTCACTTCTGTCAGATTTCTACTACCTACTGTAAGCGACAGCAACATAGGAGAAAAGTAATTTATGGCTGATTTTACTCTGGAAAAAACGTACTTCTTATTTGTCTGTTTGCACATATTTTAAATTCTAAAATTTTTCGCCATAATGCCCCTTTTAACATACAGTGGAGGAAATAATTATTTGACCCCTCACTGATTTTGTAAGTTTGTCCAATGACAAAGAAATGAAAAGTCTCAGAACAGTATCATTTCAATGGTAGGTTTATTTTAACAGTGGCAGATAGCACATCAAAAGGAAAATCGAAAAAGATAGCAACTGATTTGCATTTTATTGAGTGAAATAAGTTTTTGAACCCCTACCAACCATTAAGAGTTCTGGCTCCCACAGAGTCGTTAGACACTTCTACTCAATTAGTCACCCTCATTAAGGACACCTGTCTTAACTAGTCACCTGTATAAAAGACACCTGTCCACAGAATCAATCAATCAAGCAGACTCCAAACTCTCCAACATGGGAAAGACCAAAGAGCTGTCCAAGGATGTCAGAGACAAAATTGTAGACCTGCACAAGGCTGGAATGGGCTACAAAACCATTAGCAAGAAGCTCGGAGAGAAGGTGACAACTGTTGGTGCGATTGTTCGAAAATGGAAGGAGCACAAAATGACCATCAATCGACCTTGCTCTGGGGCTCTACGCAAGATCTCACCTCGTGCGGTGTCAATGGTTCTGAGAAAGGTGAAAAAGCATCCTAGAACTACACGGGAGGAGTTAGTGAATGACCTCAAATTAGCAGGGACCACAGTCACCAAGAAAACCATTGGAAACACGTTACACCGCAATGGATTAAAATCCTGCAGGGCTCGCAAGGTCCCCCTGCTCAAGAAGGCACATGTGCAGGCCCATCAGAAGTTTGCCAATGAACACCTGAATGATTCTGTGAGTGACTGGGAGAAGGTGCTGTGGTCTGATGAGACCAAAATAGAGCTCTTTGGCATTAACTCAACTCGCTGTGTTTGGAGGAAGAAAAATGCTGCCTATGACCCCCAAAACACCGTCCCCACCGTCAAGCATGGGGGTGGAAACATTTTGCTTTGGGGGTGTTTTTCTGCGAAGGGCACAGGACAACTTAATCACATTAACGGAAAATGGACGGAGCCATGTATCGTGAAATCCTGAACGACAACCTCCTTCCCTCTGCCAGGAAACTGAAAATGGGTCGTGGATGGGTGTTCCAGCACGACAATGACCCAAAACATACAGCAAAGGCAACAAAGGAGTGGCTCAAGAAGAAGCACATTAAGGTCATGGAGTGGCCTAGTCAGTCTCCGGACCTTAATCCAATAGAAAACCTATGGAGGGAGCTCAAGCTCAGAGTTGCACAGAGACAGCCTCGAAACCTTAGGGATTTAGAGATGATCTGCAAAGAGGAGTGGACCAACATTCCTCCTAAAATGTGTGCAAACTTGGTCATCAATTACAAGAAACGTTTGACCTCTGTGCTTGCAAACAAGGGTTTTTCCACTAAGTATTAAGTCTTTTATTGTTAGAGGGTTCAAAAACGTATTTCACTCAATGAAATGCAAATCAGTTGCTATCTTTTATTTAAGGTTATTTTTTCGATTTTCCTTTTGATGTGCTATCTGCCATTGAAATGATACTGTTCTGAGACTTTTCATTTCTTTGTCATTGGACAAACTTACACAATCAGTGAGGGGTCAAATAATTATTTCCTCCACTGTATCACATATAGAGGATGTTTTCACCTTATGGACCAAATAAGTTTTGACATTTCTGGTATGTGTGTGTGCACACAGCATGGTGGCATAGTGGGCAGCACTCTCACTTAGCAGCACTGGGGTTGAATAGAATAAAATAACTATATGAACAAGAAAAAAAAAATACAAATTACATTATAGGAATATGGCATGATCAAAGAAGAAATTAGTTTACAGATGAGTGTCACAAGACAAAAAATAATAATAATAATAATGAAGAAACCAATGTCACTATCTAAAAGTAAAAGAATATGGGAACAGAAGTATAAAGAAAAGGAGAGAAGGATGCTGAGGGGGGGGGGGGGGGTCTAAAATGTATTTTTTTTTTTTTTAATGAATGTATTTGTTGTAACGATAAGTGTCAGCAAGTAACAGATTTCTGATTATTAGGTGATCTGCAGTATCACCTATAATGCAGATATATATCTGATTATATAGAATCACCAATAATACAAGTATACCAGCAGCTGATGTGATAGCCAGGATAGTGCTTGGTGCAACAGTAGTACTGATAGGTTTGGCTGTACCTCACCAGAGGAGCTGGAGGGCACTAACAGTACAGATCCCCTCACCAGAGACAAGGGCCCTCTGGTGACAGTAGAGTAGTCAGACTAATCGAGTTGGCAACAGACAGACAGATACGGTACAAAATCAGAAGGCAGAGGCAAGAAGGTTTAAACAGGCAGTCGGCAGCAAGATCAGATGGGCAGAAGTACAGAATCACTGAAAGTAAGAATAGTCAGAACAAGCAAGAGTCATACACAGATAATAAACAGTATTACGATTATAATTATAGCTATCAAACAAATCCTATCACTGTGTGAAATCCCCGGTTTCCTCCCGGATCAAAGCACACCGGATCTATCTAAGGTCTGAGCGCTAACACGAAGTATTCGCAACAGCAGACAAGTTGCGAGTGAATCAGGAAAGCTTAAGAAGCAGAGGAGACCCCTTCGGCACGACCACTCCCATCAACCAATGAGGAGCGGCGAGCATCTCCTCTGACGTTAGCCGACCGGCCGGTCAACTGACGCGCCTCCTACCCGCATGCGCACGCGACAATGCAATCCTATGTGCTGCTGACAAACCCATCCTCGGCGTGCTAGACGCCCGAGGCCCGGATAGATCGCTAGGCAGGGAGATAAGGGCAGCTGCGGTGGTATCGCTGTTAACTGCAGCTGTCTCTTCCATGTTTGTTACATTTGTACTGCATACTCACCCTGAGTATTAAGGGAGCTGAGTTCAGTTATCTATAGGCCACTTTATCTTATTTACTTCCACTCTCTTTCAAGCGGGTCAGTTCCCTGTGACTGGCATAAACCTGATGTTTTCCCCATATAGGGTTGCAACAGTATGAAATTCCACGGTATGGTAACCGTCAAAAATATCAAATATAAAATACCATGAGATGACGGTATTACGGCATACAGTGTTATACAATTATTTGGACTCGGGGGTGGGGGGGGCGGGCCCCCCTTACATTAAATAATATGCCCCCACCCCAGTAGTAGGTGGCCGCAGCATAGGTAGCCAGGGATGGGTGTAGTAGGTGGCTGCAGCATAGGTAGCCAGGGATAAGTGTAGCCAGTAGTAGGTGGCCGCAGCATAGGTAGCCAGGGATAGGTGTAGCCAGTAGTAGGTGGCCGCAGCATAGGTAGCCAGTGATGGGTATAGCCAGTATTAGGTGGCTGCAGCATAGGTAGCCAGGGATCGGCGTAGCCAGTAGTAGGTAGCCACAGCATAGGTAGCCAGGGATGGGTGTAGCCAGTGGTAGGCGGCCACAGCATAGATAGCCAGGGATATGTGTAGCCAGTATTAGGTGGCCGTAGCATAGGTAGCCAGGTATGGGTGTAGGCAAGATAGGTGGCCGCAGTATTAGGTAGCCAGGTATGGGTGTAGGCAGGATAGGTGGCCGCAGCATAGGTAGCTAGAGCTAGGTGTAGGCAGGATAGGTGGCCGCAACATAGGTAGCCAGAGCCAAGTGTAGGCAGGTTAGGTGGCCGCAGCATAGGTAGCCAGAGCTAGGTGTAGGCAGGATAGGTGGCCGCAACATAGGTAGCCAGAGCCAAGTGTAGGCAGCATAGGTGGCCGCAGCATAGGTAGCCAGAGCTAGATGTAGGCAGGATAGGTGGCTGCAGCATAGGTAGCCAGAGCTAGATGTAGGCAGGATAGGTGGCCGCAGCATAGGTAGCCAGAGCTAGGTGTAGGCAGGATAGGTGGCCGCAGCATAGGTAGCCAGAGCCAAGTGTAGGCAGGATAGGTGGCCGCAGCATAGGTAGCCAGAGCCAAGTGTAGGCAGGATAGGTGGCCGCAGCTTAGGTAGCCAGAGCCTAGGTGTAGGCAGGATAGGTGGCCGCAGCATAGGTAGCCAGAGCTGGGTGTAGGCAGGATAGTAGGCCGCAGCATAGGTAGCCAGAGCTAGGTGTAGGCAGGATAGGTGGCCGCAGCATAGGTAGCCAGAGCTAGGTGTAAGCAGGATAGGTGGCTGCAGCATAGGTAACAAGAGCTAGATGTAGGCAGGATAGTTGGCTGCAGCATAGGTAGCCAGGGATAGGTGTAGGCAGGATAGGTGGCCGCAGCGGGATAGGTGTAGGCAGGATGGGTGGCCGCAGCATAGGTAGCCAGAGCTAATGTAGGCAGGATAGTTGGCTGCAGTATATGTAGGCAGGATCGGTGACCGCAGCATAGGTAGCCAGAGCTAGGTGTAGGCAGGATCGGTGGCTGCAGCATAGGTAGCCAGAGCTAATGTAGGCAGGATAGTTGGCTGCAGTATAGGTAGCCAGAGCTAGGTGTAGGCAGGATAGGTGGCCGCAGCATAGGTAGCCAGAGCCAAGTGTAGGCAGGATAGGTGGCCGCAGCATAGGTAGCCAGAGCCAAGTGTAGGCAGGATAGGTGGCCGCAGCATAGGTAGCCAGAGCCAAGTGTAGGCAGGATAGGTGGCCGCAGCTTAGGTAGCCAGAGCTAGGTGTAGGCAGGATAGGTGGCTGCAGAATAGGTAGCCAGGGATAGATGTAGGTGCCTGCAGTATAGAGAGGCAGGGGGAGGGAAGGAGGACGCAGCAGCAGGGGTTATAAATACTCACTTGCTGGGCCAGTCCTCTAGCGTGTACTGCCTTCATTCTACTTCCTGTTCTTACATCACATTTCCCTGAAATAGTGCCCCCTGGGCGCTATTACAAGGAGATGGAAGCAAGAACAGGAAGTAGAATGAAGCCAGTACAGCGTGAGGACCCAGCAAGTGAGTATTTCACCGCCACTGTTTGTGCGCTCGCTGCTGCGTCACATCCCCGCCACTACGTTGCCCCGCCCCCCGAAAACCGCTAAAACAAGATTGTGCATGGTATGATTACCATGCACAATCAAACCGTGGTATACCGTCCTACCGATGCAACCCTTTCCCCATTATTTAAAGGACAACTGAAGTGAGAAGCATATGAAGGCTGCCATATTTAAAGATGTATTTTGTAAGGTGTAACTATAGTTGATGAGGAATGCATGAGTATAAATATCAAAGTTCATTACATGACCTGTAATTGAAAGGCAGTAAATTCCATCTCTTTTTGTTTGTTTGACTGATGAGCTTGTTAATGAATGAAGATCTTCCCCGCTGTTTACATACATACGGCCTCTGATTGGCCGGGGATCGCCGGCATCTGATAGGCTGAAGCCTATCTGAGGCGGCGCAGGACGGAAATCCGTCCTGCACCGCTCACAGGGGGAGGGAGAGGGAGGGAAGGGGAAGGAGGCCAGAAAGCGCTGCGGATGGGGGCTTTGAAGAGCCCCCCCCCCGCAAGCGCAAACAGCCAGGGGCGATCAGACCCCCCCAGCAGGACATCCCCCTAGTGGGGAAAAAAGGGGGGGGAAGTCTGATCGCCCTGGCTGCAAGGTGATCGGTGCTGCGGGCTGGAGAGCCCACGCAGCACCGATCAGGATAACCACCCGAAACCCGGAAGTGGTTTAAGTCTTTACAAGCAACAGCCAAAACTTGATGAGTTTATCCTTACATCTTTTTTCCTGTGTTGCCATCGGGAAGATTTATCTAGTTCCTTTCATGTCCTTGAATTGAAGGTTAGCTCTGTAAAGGTTTTTCACAGCAGATTCTATAGCGCAAAAAGCGACATTGATCAATATTTTGATCAATTTGCTTCAAAAAGCTATTGAAATTACGATCGGACTGGGCGGAAAATCTGTGTAGATCAACGGCCCATAGCTTTGCACTGTATCAAGCAGTGCAATGCTGCGGTTCGGTAGATTTTATAGAGGAATGTAATTTATGGTGAAAATCTGTTTGCCGTCTATGGATGGGATTCGATCCCTCCCTGATCAGATTCAAATAAGAGAGGAATGGAATCGATCTTTTTGTCACAATGGGTGACCTTCTGAAGATTGCCACCCAATGGGGCAAAGAGATCAATCGATCATCATTCTGCACACAGAATGCCAATAGATTTCACCATGAAATCTATTGAACCACAGCATTGCACTGTTCTATACAATACAACGCTATGGGCCGTTGATCTACCGCCTGCTTTAACTTGTATGTGCATCTCTATACTAGATAGATTTGGTAAGATCGGGCAAAACCACAAACAATGGTTCACACGACAGCTGGGGGCCCCGGACTCTCTCACTTGCTGGGGCCCCCAAATCACCATGCGATACCTAGAGGGAAGTGCAGGTGGGCCCTGGACTCTCACCACCAGGGGATTCACTCCCACTGTCTCTACAGTGGGTTCACAAAAGTATTCGGCCTCCTTAAAGTTTTCCACATTTTGTCATATTACTGCCACAAACATGAATCAATTTTATTGGAATTCCACATGAAAGACCAATAACAAGCGGTGTACACATGAGAAGTGGAACGAAAATCATACATGATTCCAAACATTTTTTTTACAAATAAATAACTGCAAAGTGGTGTGTGCATATTTATTCGCCCCCCTTTGATCTGAGTGCAGTCAGTTGCCTATAGACATTGCCTGATAAGTGCTAATGACTAAATAGAGTGCACCTGTGTGTAATCTAATGTCAGTACAAATACAGCTGCTCTGTGAGTGCCTCAGAGGTTGTCTAAGAGAATATTGGGAGCAACAACACCTTGAAGTCCAAAGAACACACAAGACAGGTCAGGGATCAAGTTATTGAGAAATTTAAAGCAGGCTTAGGCTACAAAAAGATTTCCAACGCCTTGAACATCCCATGGCGCACTGTTCAAGCGATCATTCAGAAATGGAAGGAGTATTGCACAACTGTAAACCTACCAAGACAAGGCCATCCACCTAAACTCACAGGCCGAACAAGGAGAGCGCTGATCAGAAATGCACTCAAGAGGCCCATGGTGACTCTGGACGAGCTGCAGAGATCTACAGCTGAGGTGGAAGACTATGTCCATAGGACAACTATTAGTCGTGCACTGTACAAAGTTGGCCTTTATGGAAGAGTGGCAAGAAGAAAGGCATTGTTAACAGAAAGCATAAGTCGTCCCGTTTGCAGTTTGCCACAAGCCATGTGGGGGACACAGCAAACATGTGGAAGAAGGTGCTCTGGTCAGATGAGACCAAAATTGAACTTTTTGGCCAAAATGCAAAACGCTTTGTGTGGCGGAAAACTAACACTGCACATCACTCTGAACACACCATCCCCACTGTCAAATATGGTGGTGGCAGCATCATGCTCAGGGGGTGCATCTCTTCAGCAGGGACAAGGAAGCTGGTCAGAGTTGATGGGAAGATGGATGGAGCCAAATATACAGGGCAAACTTGGAAGAAAACCTCTTGGAGACTGCAAAAGACTTGAGACTGGGGTGGATGTTCACCTTCCAGCAGGACAATGACCCTAAACATAAAGCCAGGGCAACAATGGAATGGTGTAAAACAAAACATATCTACGTGTTAGAATGGCCCAGTCAAAGTCCAGATCTATATCCAATTGAGAATCTGTGGCAAGATCTGAAAACTGCTGTTCACAAACGCTGTCCATCTAATCTGACTGAGCTGGAGCTGTTTTGCAAAGAAGAATGGGCAAGGATTTCAGGCTCTAGATGTGCAAAGCTGGTAGAGACACCCTAAAAGACTGGCAGCTGTAATTGCAGCAAAAGGTGGTTCTACAAAGTATTGACTCAGGGGGCCGAATAATTACGCACACCCCACTTTGCAGTTATTTATTTGTAAAAAATGTTTGGAATGTTGTATGATTTTCGATCCACTTCTCACATGTATTGGTCTTTCACGTGGAATTCCAATAAAATTGATGCATGTTTGTGGCAGTAATGTGACAAAATGTGGAAAACTTCAAGGGGGCCCGAATACTTTTGCAACCCACTGTATGCTGTATACTGAATGCTAACTGCAACACACACAATTGCTCACTTCCAGCTCTAGCAATTTCCTACCTTTATCTGGTCAGAAGGTGCCTGTCAGGTGCACAGTTAAACACCCTTTGCCTGCCATACCAAATCTAGCAGGAATTGCATAAATTAGGCAGCATTCAGGTGGGAGGCTTCGGTTGGACGTAATTGTAGATTATGTCGCCAGCAGTACCCCTCCCACAAGGGGTCCCTCCCTAACCACTCACCTTTCATCCGCACCCTGGAGGCTGCAAAAAAAAAAGAATTTAAAACTACAAACACTGGTTCACACGACAGCTGGGGACCTGGACTCTCTCACTGGCTGGGCCTCCAAACCACCATGCGATACCTAGAGCTGTCGTGAGAACCAGTGTTTGTGGTTTAAAATTATTTATTTTTTTGCAGGTTCCAGGATATGGGTGACAGTTGAGTGGTTAGGGAGGGACCCCTGTGGGAGACGTGCCTGCACGGGGAGGTCCTGCTGGCCTCCCATCTGAATGCTGCCTAATTTATGCAATTCCTTTCAGATTTGGTATGGCAGGCAAAGGATGTATAGCTGTGCACCTGATTGGTTGGCAGACGCCTGCTGACCAGATAAAGGTAGGAAATTGCTTAGAGCTGGAAGTGAGCAATTTGTGTGTTTTGCAGAAAGATTGTACCATCAAGATTGTTTGGTGCAAGTGTCACCTTTAAGATGCCCATTAACAGTACAATTTTTTTCTTCAGATTCGATCTTTTGACGTGATTTGAATAATCAAAACTAATTGGGAGGCAATTATCGATTGTTCCCACTAACGGAACTATTTAGGAAAGTTTTACATTCCAATTCGATCATAAAAATCCAACTTTCGGATCAATATTTTTTTTTTCCTTTTCCAGTCGACAAAAGAATTGTTTCACATAGATTTCTGCCACATACGGTACAGTTTTCTATACGATTCAATCATAAAAATTAAGTAGAAAGATCGACTCTAAAGTAAAAATTGTACAGTTAATGGGCACTTTAAAGGGGCCATGCACAGGGTTTTTTGGTTTTGTTTTTTTTTTTTAATAAAAAAAAATCAGATTGTATATTTTTTTTTAATCGATAAAGTAATTTTTCCATTTTTTTTTTCAATAAAAATTTGATTGGATGTGTTGGAAAAATCTGATAGAAAAATATAAAATCTGAAACCACTATTCGATCATTTGTGTATTATTTTTTGAAGAAACAATCAGAAGTGTATGGTATATTGGTTTGATTTTTCTTTTTATTTGATAGAGCAGAAAAATCGATCAGATTTCTCTGGTCGTAAAAGAAAACTAAGAAATGAAATAGTGTATGGCCACCAAAACAAAGATCCAGACAGAAAAAAACTAGGTCTATAGATCGTTTTTTTTACTCTATTTAAAGTTTGGAAACGTTTTGCATGGAGTGGAGATGTCATTGAACATGAGCATAACAAAGCGTTTTGGCTGTAAACAAGTAACCTTATGAAAGCTTATCATTTTTTTTTTATATATATAGTATCTTTTTATTAAATCTTCATAGAATTATAAACAGACATCACATAGAAGGCACATAAAATGCATAATACAAGACGTTGTACAGAAGGTATCCAACTAATAAAGCTTATAATTTGACTGAAGCTGGCCATATACTTATTGATTTTCCTGTTATATTCCTGGCAAATTTTGATCACGCTGATTTAATCTGCCAGAATTCTATTGCCCCAACATGACTAATCCATTGACTTTCGGTTGTCCCTGACTAAAATCAGTTGGACAGAATAGGCCTCAATTCACTAAGATCATGCTGGAGTTAATAAGGCAAGAGAAAACTTACCTCCATACAGTGAGACGGTTATCTTATCTCTTCATTCCTTAAGTTACCTCCTCTGTAGTTATTTTCACACGCAGTTAAAATAACTACAGAATTAGACAGGCTGTTAATTAACGACTGAAACCTTAACTTAAAGACAGAAGTTAACTTTAGGTTTGCCTGAGGTAAAATGTTTCCTGAATACTACGTGCCTTATCACCATGGTGACAGCTCTAGAAACGTTATTAAAGACAGGAGATAAGCTTAGTGAATTGAGGCCAATGTCTGACGATAGGGAGGCAGAAGTAGTAGTTGATTAATGACCTATAGTGTTTCACTGCATCAAACAGTGAAACACTGCGGTTCAATCGATTTTCAAAAGATTTTCTTCTGAAATACAATAAATATCAATGTGCTGTGTGTGGTAGAAATTGATTCTGATCAGGGAGTGATCGTTCTGTTTGCCACATCAGGACAAAATCTGTGAGTGTATGGCCAGCTTAACTTTATACACCCTGGGAGATTTGGGCTTGGTGCTGTTGGATACAGTGCTGGGCAGGAATCTGCTGTTTCCAACATATGCTTTAGCTGGTGCAGTAGATCCATTGAGAAATGTTGTAGTATAGTTTTATACATTTTTTTCATCCATCTCATTCCACAGATATATTTTGTAACGCACAATGATCTGGGTATAGCGTAATGTTTCTATTTTAAGTTGTGATGAGTATGCTGTAGAAAATTGAAAGGTTCATTCGCTTGTATATGTTTTGATGCAGGAAGTCATAGTAACATGGGTGATGTTTTCCAGCCAGTTGTTTTTCCATTCTATGAATGCAGTTGCACATTGTGTATATACTGTTGTAATACCCTTGTTCTATTGTAAAGTACCTGTAGTTCTCAGATTTAGTGGAATCCTATATAGTAAAACCCCATGTTCCTGTGTCCGTGTGTTTTGGCTACTGCGCATGTGTAGCCATTGAGACAGGAGGGTGGCATGTGTGCGTGTGGGTATGCGGGCGGCTTGCACGCTTACATGCGGCGGTCATAGAGTCAGTAGGGGGGCTGTGGGGGACTAGAGCCCGCTAAAACTGGCCTGGCCCGCCTAGATTTGTAATAAAATGTCTGCTGTGAGTTCTAGTCTATGATAAGGTAGACTTTGTAAATGTATATCATAGAAATGTTTTAGTTTTATTTCAAGATTAGCTGCCTGTGCCTAGAAAATCCACATGCTGGTGCCCATTCTCAACCATTCTCTAATCAGATTCAGTTTAAGGCTAAGTTCACAGTGGGACATAGCATTGTGGTGCGCAACGGCACAATGCTAAATTACAACGCAATGCCACAAAAAAAGCTGTAACGCACATTACTTGCTGCGTTTTTGGTAGGCTGACAAAATATTGTCAGAAGTGGAAGGGATCACTGTAAGAAGAAAATGGTGGGCTTCTGAGAGGAACTGACTGTAAGGTTAGTATGCAATATTCATTTGCAGCTACATCATGTGTTTGTTTTAAATAATTTTACTCGCTTCAGGTTACATCGCAACGCTAACGTCGCACTGTGAACGTCACATACACTTATCATTGCAGTGTGGTAAACAGCATTATAAGACTTTATAATGTGTGACCGTATTCTCCCACTGTGAACCTAGCCTTAAACATTAAAAGCATAGCGCTTGCAGTTACTGTAACTTAAAGGGGCACTATGGCAAATTTCTTTGTTTTTTGTCACTATAATATTAATGTTTGGATGTGTACCATACTTAGAAACATGTATTGTGGCAGATTAAAAAATTTTTTTTTACACAGCCAATTACTTTTGCAGCTTTAGAGTCACGTCGGCCGATTTACCTTACTGACGTGACTCAGGCTAATCCATGTTGAAGTAGGAGGCATCTTTTTTTTTAGTTGGATTGCCGTTATTGCCCACCCCTCTGGTCAGCTCAGTTAGGATCCTTCCATTTTCCAACTGCACTATTGTGCCGTTACAGAGGTCACCCCCAATGGCGTAAAGTGCTGGATGCGGCTGCTGTGAAGAGTGGGTTGCAGCCGCTGTCCAGAGTGGGACGCATCCGCCAGCTGACCAGGACGCAGCCGCACGGATTACGCTGCCCGGCAAGGACCCCTGTGCCCTTTGTTCCCGCCGCTGCCTTGCGCAGTTCAAAAAGCGAAGTCTGGTAACCATAGAAACGGTCAACAATAGGTGTCCGTTTCATTGCCAGCTTTGCTACAGGGTCCTTGCCGGGCAGCATAATCCGTGCGGCTGCGTCCTGGTCAGCTAGCGGATGCGTCCCACTCTTCACAGCAGCCGCATCCAGCACTTTACGCCATTGGGGGTGACCTCTGTAACGGCACAATAGTGCAGTTGGAAAATGGAAGGATCCTAACTGTGCTGACCAGAGGGGTGGGCAATAACGGCAGCTCCAACAACATAAAAAGATGCCTCCTACTTCAACATGGATTAGCCTGAGTCGCGTCAGTAAGGTAAATCTGCCGACGTGACTCTAAAGCTGTAAAAGTAATTGGCTGTGTAAAATTTTTTTTTTTAATCTGCCACAATACATGTTCCTAAGTATGGTACACATCCAAACATTAATATTATAGTGACAAAAAACAAAGAAATTTGCCATAGTGCCCCTTTAAACTAAACTAGTTTTAATCATGACAATCTAATCATCCTAGCCCCGCTGGGCACAATTCTAGTGGCAGGGCCATTGAGAGGGTTTGATGTTCCTTCCTGTTTAACTGCTACAGGACCGCGTCACGCCAATGGGCGTGGCAGCCCCAGAGTAAATTTTTTTTTAAAAAAGTTTAAATATTTAAAAAATAATGTAATAAATATTTATCAAAAACCAAACAAACACCTGGGGTGCGATCAGACCCCATCAACAGAGAGCTTTGTTGGTGGGGAGAAAAGGGGGGGGGGTGGCACTTGTGTGTTGAGCTGTGCGGCCCTGCAGCGAGCCCTTAATGCTCCAGTGTCCATTTTTGTAAAAAATAGCCTGGTCTTTGGAGGGGGGGGGGGGGGGGGGGGGAGGGGATAAAGCCTGTGGTCCTGCTGAGGTTAAATGACCTGTTGATCACAGGACTACACTTCCCATGATCCCAAGTGGTTTAAACTTAGCTACTGATACTCCATTGACCAAGCAGCGTCATATGAATGAGCTTAGTTTGTAGTTCTGACTGTCTTATGGCCAAAGAAAAGTAGAATCCCAGTTATTAATGTCTGTTGTCAATCGAACACAGGAAGGACAGCTATATTGATTATTTTAGCAACTTCAGCAGCAGAATTCAAGAAAAAACAGGCAAATGTTCATAACTTAACTTCTCACTGTACATGTCGTCTAGCAGAGAGATCCATGGCCTATGGTAAAATAATTTAACACTGACTTTTCATTTCACAACATGATGGCTAATTTATTCTTCAGACTTAAAATATTTCACCTTTGTTGGAAATGTCACTGTGCCTCATGTCCCTCTTTAATGGCTCCATACTAGCTAGTAATGATTACCTGTGCCACTGCAGTGCAAAGTATCCAGCTTGCCCGAAAGCTGGGCACACTTTCACTCGTGTGTCTTCTGGTGCCCAAGTAGGAAGAACATACATGAGCATGCCCTTCCCAGG